>NW_027475158.1:600000-883066 GCF_051020985.1 Nomia melanderi | reverse complement strand
GTATAGTTTTATATAGTTTTATATAGGTTTATATAGTTTTGTTAGTTTTATATATTTTTATATATTTTTATATAGTTTTATATAGTTTTATATAGTTTTAAATAGTTTTAAATAGTTTTATATAGATTTAAATAGTTTTATATAGTTTCATATAGTTTTATATAGTTTAATATACTTTTATATCGTTTATACAGTTCCAGATAGTTTTATATAGTTTTATATAGTTTTTTTAGTTTTATATTGTATTATATAGTTTTATATAGTTTTATATAGTTTTATATAGTTTTATAAAGTACTATATAGTTTTATATAGTTTTATATAGTTTTGGTAGTTTTATATAGGTTTATATCGTTTTATATAGTTTTATATAGTCTTAATAGAATTTTATAGTTTTACATAGTTTTATTTAGCTCTATGTAGTTTGACATAGTTTTATTAGTTTTATATAGTTTGACATAGTTTTATACGGTTCTATATAGTTTTATATAGTTTTATATAGGTTTATATAGTATTGTACAGTTTTATATAGTTTTACATAGTTTTATATAGGCTTATATAGTATTGTACAATTTTATATAGTCTTATATACTTTAATATGGTTTTATACAGTTGTATATAGTTTTATATAGTTTTATATAGTTTTATATAGTTTTATATAGTTTTATATAGTTTTATATGGTTTTATACAGTTTTATATAGTTTTATATAGTTTTATATTCTTTTATATAGTTTACATAGTTTTATACAGTTTCAGATAGTTTTATATAGTTTTATATAGTTTTACATAGTTTTATTAGTTTTATATAGTTTTATATAGTTTTATATAGTTTTATATTGTTTTATATAGGGTTATATAGTTTTATATAGTACTATGTAGTTTTATATAGTTTTGTCGGTTGTATATAGTTTTATATAGTTTTATATAGTTTTATATAGTTTTGTTGGTTTTGTATAGATTTATATAGTTTTATTAGTTTTATATAGTACTATATAGTTTTATATAGTTTTATTAGTTTTATATAATTTTGTATAGTTTTATATAGTTTTATATAGTTTTGTTAGTTTTATATAGTTTTATATAGTTTTATATATTTTTATATTGTTTTATATAGTTTTGTATAGTTTTATATAGTTTTATATAGTTTTATATGGTTTTGTTAGTTTTGTATAGTTTTATATAGTTTTATAAAGGTTTATATAGTATTGTACAGTTTTATATAGTTTTATATAGTTTTATATAGTTTTATATGGTTGTATAGAGTTTTATATAGTTTTATATAATTTTATATAGTTTTATGTAGTTTTATATAGTTTTATACAGTTTTATAGTCTTTTATATAGTTTTATAGAGTTTTATATTGCTTTATATAGTTTTGTTAGTTTTATATACTTTTATATAGCTTTATATAGATTTATATAGTTCTATAGACTTTTATATAGGTTTATATAGTTTTATATAGTTTTATACAGTTTTATATAGTTTTATATAGTTTTATATAGTTCTATAGAGTTTTACACAGGTTTATATAGTTTTGTTAGTTTTATGTAGTTTTATATAGTTTTATATAGTTTTATATAGTTTTGTTAGTATTATATAGTTTTATATGGTTCTATATAGTTTTATATAGTTTCGTTAGTTTTATATAGTTTTATATAGTTTTATATCGTTTTGTATAGATTCATATAGTTTTATATAGTTTTGTTAGTCTTATATAGTTTCATATAGTGTTATATAGTATTATATAGATTGATATAGTTTTATTAGTTCTATATAGTTTTATATGTTTTATAGTTTTATTTAGTTTTATTAGTTCTATATAGTTTTATATGTTTTATAGAGTTTTATATAGTTTCATATAGTATTATATAGTTTTAGATAGTTCCATATAATTTTTCATACTTTTATATAGTTCTATATAGTTTCATATAGTTTAATTAGTTTTATGTAGTTTAATAGAGTATTATATAGTTTTATACAGATTTATGTAGTTTTATATAGTATTATATGGTTCTATATAGTTTTATATAGTTTTATATAGTTCTATATAGTTTCATATAATTTAATTAGTTTTATGTAGTTTTATATAGTATTATTTAGTTTTATACAGTTTTATGTAGTCTTATATATTATTATATGGTTTTATATAGTTTTATATAGTTTTATATAGATTTATATAGTTTTATGTAGAATTATATAGTTTTTTATATACTTTTATATAGTTTTATATAGTTTTATATAGTTTTATATAGTTTTATATAGTTTCATATAGTTTTACATAGTTTCACATCGTTTTACAATCTTTTGTATTGTTTTATTAGTTTCATATAGTTTTATATAGTTCTATATAGTTTTATATAATTTAATTAGTTTTATGTGATTTTATATAGTATTATTTAGTTTTATACAGTTTTATGTAGTTTTATATAGTATTATATGATTTTATATGGTTTTATATAGGTTCATATAGTTTTATATAGTTTTATATAGTTTCATATAGTTTTATACAGTTTTAAATAGTTTTATATAGTTCTATATAATTTTATATAGTTTTATTAGTTTTACATAGTTTTAATAGTTTTATATAGTATTATATAGTTTTATACAGTTTTATTAGTTTTATGTAGTTTTATATAGTTCTCGATAATTTCATATAGTTTTATTAGTTTTATATAGTTTTATATAGTTTTATATAGTTTTATATAGTTTTATATAGTTTAATATAATTTGATATAGTTTTAATAGTATTTTATAGGTTTATATGGTTTTATATAGTTTTTTTATAGTTTTATATAGTTTTATATAGTTTTATATTGTTTAATATGATTTGATATAGTTTTATATAGTTTTATGTAGTTTAATATAATTTCATATAGTTTTAATAGAATTTTATAGGTTTATATAGTTTTATATAGTTTTATATGGTTGTATACCGATTCATATAGCTTTATATACTTTCATCAGTTTTATACAGTTTTATATTGTTTTTTATAGTTTTATATAGTTTTATATAATTTTATATATTTTCATCAGTTTTATACAGTTTTTTATAGTTTTATATAGCTTTATATAGTTTTATATATTTTCATTAGTTTTATACAGTTTTAAATTGTTTTTTATAGATTTATATTGTTTTATATAGTTTTATATAGTATTATATAATTTATATAGTTTTATATAGTTTTATATAGTTTTATATAGTTTTAAATAATTTTATATATTTTTATATATTCTTATATTGTTCTATATAGTTTTATATACTTTCATACAGTTTATATAGTTTTATACAGTTTTCTATAGTTTTATACGGTTTTATATAGTTTTATGTAGATTCATATAGTTTTATATGCTTTCATTAGTTTTATACAGTTTTATATAGTTTTCTATAGTTTTATATAGTTTTATATAGTTTTATATAGTTTTATATAGTTTTATATAGTTTTATATAGTTTTATATAGTTTTATATAGTTTTATTCAGTTTTATATAGTTTTACTTAGATTCATATAGTTTTATATAGTTTCATATAGTTTTATATAGTTTTATATAGTTTTATTCAGTTTTATATAGTTTTATTTAGATTCATATAGTTTTATATAGTTTCATATAGTTTTATATAGTTTTATATAGCTTTACATAGTGTTATATAGTTCTTTATAGTTTTATATAGTTTTGTCAGTTTTATATCGTTTTATATAGTTTCATATAGTTTTACATAGTTTTATATAGTTTTGTGTAGTTTTATGTAGTTATATATAGTTTTATATAATTTTACATAGTTTTATCGAGTTTTATTAGTTTTATACCGTTTCGTATAGACTTATATACTTGTATATAGATTTATATAGTTTTATATAGTTTTGTGTAGTTTTATATAGTTGTAAATAGTTTTATATAGTTTTACATAATTTTATATTGTTTTATATAGTTTTATATAGTTTGATATAGTTTTACACAGTTTTATTTAGTCCTATTAGTTTTGTATAGTTGTATTACTTTTGTATAGTTTTATATAGTTTTATATAGTATTATATAGTTTTATATAATCTTTTAAAGTTTTGTATAGTTTTATATACTTTTATATTGTTTTATATAGTTTCATATAGTTTTATATAGTTTTATACAGTTTTATATAGTTTTATATAGTTTTGTATAGTTTTATATAGTTTAATATAGTTTTGTATAGTTTTATATAGTTTTATATAGTTTCATATAGTTGTATATAGTTTTATATAGTTTTATATAGTTTTATATAGTTTTATATAGTCTTATATGGTTTTACATAGTTTCATATAGTTTTGTATAGTTTTATATAGTTTTATATAGTTTCATATAGTTGTATATAGTTTTATATAGTTTTATATAGTTTTATATAGTTTTATATAGTCTTATATGGTTTTACATAGTTTCATATAGTTTTATATAGTTTTATATAGTGTTATATGCTTGTTTACTGTTTTATATAGTTTTATACAGATTCATACAGTTTTATATGGTTTCATTAGTTTTATACAGTTTTATATTGTTTTATATAATTTTATATAGTTTTATTAATTTTTATATAGTTTTATATATTTTTATATAGTTTTATATAGTTTTATATAGTTTTATTTAGTTTTATATAGTTTTATATAGTTTTATATTGTTTTATATTGTTTTATATAGTTTTATATAGTTTTATTTAGTTTTATATAGTTTTATATAGTTTTATATTGTTTTATATTGTTTTATATAGTTTTATATAGTTTTATACAGTTTTACATAGTTTTATATAGTTACATATAGTTTTATATAGTTTTATACACTTGTTTACTGTTTTATATAGTTTTATACAGATTCATATAGTTTTATATGGTTTCATTAGTTTTATACAGTTTTATATTGTTTTATATAGTTTTATATAGTTTTATTAATTTTTATATAGTTTTATATACTTTTATATAGTTTTATATAGTTTTATATAGTTTTATTTAGTTTTATATAGTTTTATATAGTTTTATATAGTTTTATATTGTTTTATATGGTTTTATATAGTTTTATATAGTTTTATATAGTTACATATAGTTTTATATAGTTTTATATAGTATTATATAGTTTTATATAGTATTATATAGTTTTACACCGTTTTATTAGTTTTGTATAGTATTATATAGTTTTATATAGTTTTATATAGTTGTATATAGTTTTATATAGTTTTATATAGTTTTAAATAGTTTTGTGTAGTTTTACATAGTTTTATATAGTTTCATATAGTTTTATATAGTTTTATATAGTTTTATATAATTTTATATTGTCCTATATAGTTTTACATAGTTTTATGGAGTTTAATTAGTTTTATATAGTTTTATATAGTTTAATATAGTTTTATATAGATTGACATAGTTTTACACTTTTTTATTTAGTCCTATTAGTTTTGTATAGTTGTATTACATTTGTATAGTTTTATATAATTTTATATAGTAAGAAAGCCCTGGCGCATAAGTGAGTTATGCAGGCAAGATATCGGACCATCAGCGGCAGAGAAAATCTCAGTTACACGGTACCGCACACTCAGGTTTCGTCAAAAATCGAGCATGTATCTGCTGATATCTCGGGAGTTATAAGAAGTAGTAAGATAAATCAAACTGCATTTTCTGTTGGAGGACCTGGCGCATGAATGTGTGCAGTAGGGACGACCTCAGACCACCACCTGCCGACAAAACCACCCACTCATGGGGCCGGACACTGAGGGTCAGGGAAGAATCGACTATGTATATGGTGATATCTCGGGAGCTATAAAGGCTAGGGCGATAAAACAAAGAGAATAGCCTATAGGAAGCCCTGGCCCATAAATCGGGGCAGCAGAAACGACCTCGGAAATCCAGGAGCCGAGAAATCCACCGTCTCATGGGGCCGGACAATCAGGGTCAGGGAAAAATCCAATATATATCTTGTGATATCTCGGGTGCTATTAGGGATAGCGCAGTAAATCAAAGTGCATTGTCTGCAGAAGGCCCTGTCGCGTGAATCTGTGCAGCGGAAACGATCTAGGACCACCAGGGGCCGAGATATCCACCGACTCATGGGGCCGTACACTCATGGTCAGTTAAAAATAAAACATATATCTGGTTACATCTCGGGTGCTATTAGATATAGCGCAATAAATCAAAGTGCATTGGCTGTAGCAGTCCCTCACGCATGAATCGGGGCAGCGGGAACGACCTCGGACCACCAGGGGACGAGAAAACCACCGTTTCATGGGGCCGGACAATCATTGTCGGGGAAAAATCCAATATATCTATCTTGATAGCTCGGGTGCTGTTAGAGATAGCGCAATAAACCAAAGTGAATTATCTGCAGGAGGCCCTGGCGCATGCATCTGTGCTGCAGAAACGGCCTCGGACCACCAGGGGCCGAGAAAATTACAGATTTTCGGTATCCGTCACCCAGGGTCCTGTAAAAATCCTGCATATATCCGGTGGTATCTCGGGTGCTATTAGAGATAGCGCGGTAACTCAACGTGCATTGTCTGCAGGAAGCCCTGGCGCATGAATCTGTGCAGCGAGAACGACCTCGGACCACCAGGGGCCGAGAAAACCATCGACACATGGGGCCGGACACCCAGGGTCAGGGAAAAATCCACTATATATCTGGTGATATCTCGGCTGCTATTACAGATAGCGCGATAAATTAAAGTGCGTTGTCTGTAGCAGGCCCTGGGGCATGAATCTGTGCTGCGGTAACGACCTCGGACCACCAGGGGCCGAGAAAACCACCGTCTCATGGGGCCCGACACACAAGGTCATGTAAAAATCCAGGAAGTATCTGGTGATTTCTCGGGTGCTGTTAGAGGTAGCGCAATAAACCAAAGTGCATTGTCTGCAGGAGGCCCTGGCGCATGAATCTGTGCAATGGGAACGACCTCGGACCACCAGGGACCGAGAAAGCCATCGTCTCATGGGGCCGGACACTCAGGGTCAGGGAAAAATCCAATATATATCTGGTGATATCTCGGCTGCTATTAGATATAGCGCTATAAATCAAAGTGCATTGTCTGCAGGAGGCCCTGGCGCATGAATATGTGCAGTGGGAACGACATCGGACCACCAGGAGCCGAGAAAACCACCGACTCATGGGGCCGGACACTCAGGGTCTGGGAAAAATATAGCATAAATCTGGTGATAGCTCCGGTGCTATTAGAGATAGCGCTATAAATCAAAGTTCGTAGACTGCACGAGGCCCTGTCGCATGAATCTCCGCAGAAGGAACGACCTCGGACAACCAGGGGCCGAGAAAATTACAGATTTTCGGTATGCGTCACCCAAGGTCATGTAAAAATCCAGCATATATCTGGTGATATCTCGGGTGCTATTAGAGATGACGCAATAAACTAAAGTGCCTTGCCTGCAGGAGGCCCTGGCGCATGAATCTGTGCGATAGGAACGACCTCGAACCACCAGGGGCCGAGAAAATTACAGATTTTCGGTATCCGTCACCCAAGGTCATGAAAAAATCCAGCATATATCTGGTGATATCTCGGGTTCTATTACAGATAGCACGATGAATCAAAGTGAATTATCTGCAGGAGGTCCTGGCGCATGAATCTGTGCAGCGGGAACAACCCCGGGCCATTAGGTGCCGAGAAAACCACCATCTCATGGGGCCGGACACTCAGGGTCAGGAAAAAATCAATTATATATCTGGTGATACCTCGGGCGCTATAACAGATAGCGCGATAAACCAAAGTGCCTTGTCTGCAGGAGGCCCTGGCGCATAAATCTGTGCAGCAGGAATGACCTCGGTCCACCAGGAGCCGAGAAAACCTCCGACTCATGGGGCCGGTCACCCAGGATCTGTGAAAAATCCAATATATATGTGGTGATATCTCGGGTGCTATTAGAGATAGCGCGATAAATCAAAGTGCATTGTCTGCAGGTGGCCCTGGCGCATGAAGCTGTGCAGCGGGAACGACCTCGGTCCACCAGGAGCCGAGAAAACCTCCGACTCATGGGGCCGGTCACCCGGGTTCTGGGAAAAGTCCAATACATATCTGGTAATATCTCGGGTGCTATAAGAGATAGCGCGATAAACCAAGGTGCCTTGCCTGCAGGAGGCCCTGGCGCATGAATCTGTGCAGCAGGAACGACCTCGGACCACCGGGGCCCGAGAAAATTACAGATTTTCGGTATCCGTTACCCATGGTCATGTAAAAATCCAGCATGTATCTGGCGATATCTTGGATGCTATTAGAGAAAGCGCGATAAATCAAAGTGAATTATCTACAGGAGGTCCTGGCGCATGAATCTGTGCAGCGGGAACGACCTCGGAACACCAGGGGCCGAGAAAACCACCGACACATGGTGCCGGACTGTCAGGGTCAGGGAAAACTCCAATATATATCTGGTGATATCTCGGGAGCTATTAGAGATAGCGCAATAAATCAATGTGCATTGTCCGTAGGAGACACTTGGGCATGAATCCGTGCAGAGGGAACAAATCCGGACCACAAGGGGCCGAGAAAACCACCGACTCATTGGGCCGGAAACTCGGGGTCACTGATAAATCCAATATATATATGGTGATATATCGGGTGCTATTAGAGATAGCGTAATAAATTAAAGTGCATTGTCTGCAGGAGGACCTGGCGCATGAATCTGTGCAGCGGGAACGACATCGGACCACCAGGAGCCGAGAAAACCAACGACTCATGGGGCCGGTCACGCAGGTTCTGGGAAAAGTCCAATACATATCTGGTAATGTCTTGGGTGCTATTAGAGATAGCGCAATAAACCAAAGTGAATTATCTGCCGGAGGCCCTGGCGCGTGAATCCGTGCAGCGGGAAACACCTCGGACCCCCAGGAGCCGAGAAAACCACCATCTCATGGGGCCGGACACTCAGGGTCAGGAAAAAATCCATTATATATCTGGTGATATCTCGAGCGCTACAAGAGATAGCGCGATAAACCATAGTGCATTGTCTGCAGGGGGCTCCGGCGCATGAATCTGTGCAGCGGGAACGACCTCGGACCACCAGGGGCCGAGAAAGCCACCGTCACATGGGGCCGGACACTTAGGGACAGGGAAAAATCCATTATTTATCCGGTCATATCTCGGGTGCTATTACAGATACCGCAATAAATTAAAGCGCCTTGCCTGCAGGAAGCCGTGGCGCATGAATCTGAGCAGCAGGAACGACCTCGGACCACCAGGAGCCGAGAAAACCACTGACTCATGGGGCCGGACACCCAAGGTCATTTAAAATTCTAGGATGTATCTGATGATATCTCGGGTGCTATTAGAGATAGCGCAATAAACCAAAGTGAATTATCTGCCGGAGGCCCTGGCGCGTGAATCCGTGCAGCGGGAAACACCTCGGACCCCCAGGAGCCGAGAAAACAACCGACACATGGGGCCGGACACACTTTGTCAGGGAAAAATCCAATATATATCTGGTGATATCTCGGGTGCTATTACAGATAGCGCGATAAATCAACGTGCATTGTCTGCAGGAGGCCCTGGCGCATGAATCGGTGCAGCCGGAACGACCTCGGACCACTAGGGGCCGAGAAAATTACAGATTATCATTATCCGTCACCCAAGGTCATGTAAAAATCCTGCATATATCTGGTGATATCTTGGGTGCTATTAGAGATAGCGCGTTAAATCAAAGTGCATTGTCTGCAGGAGGCCCTGGCGCATGAATCTGTGCAGCGGGATCGACCTCGGACCATCAGGGGCAGAGAAAACCGCCGACTCATGGGGCCGGTCACCCAGGGTCTGGGAAAAATCCAATATATATCTGGTGATATCTCGGGTTCTATTAGAGATAGCGCGATAAATCAAAGTGCATTGCCTGCAGGAGGCCCTGGCGCATGAACCTGTGCAGCGGGAACGACCTCGGACCACCAGGGACCGAGTAAACCACCGACTCATGGGGCCGGTCACCCAGGGTCTGGGAAAAATCCAATATATATCTGGTGATATCTCGGGTTCTATTAGAGATAGCGCGATAGATTAAAGTGCATTGCCTGTACGAGGCCCTGGCGCATGAATCTGTGCAGCGGGAACGACCTCGGACCACCAGGGGCCGAGAACATTACAGATTTTCGGTATCCGTCAACCAAGGTCATGTAAAAATCCAGCATATATCTGGTGATATCTCGGGTGCTCTTAGAGATAGCGCGATTAACCAAAGTGCACTGTCTGCAGGAGGCTCTGGCGCATGAATCTGTGCAGCGGGAACGACCTCGGACCACCAGGGGCTGAGAAAACCACCGACTCATGGGGCCGGACACACTGGGTCAGGGAAAAATCCAATATATATCTGGTGATATCGCGGGTGCTATTACAGATAGCGCAATAAATCAAAGTGCCTTGCCTGCAGGAGGCCCTGGCGCATGAACCTGTGCAGCGGGAACGACCTCGGACCACCAGGGACCGAGTAAACCACCGACTCATGGGGCCGGTCACCCAGTGTCTGGGAACAATCCAATATATATCTGGTGATATCTCGGGTGCTATTAGAGATAGCGCAATAAGCCAAAGGGAATTATCTGCAGGAGGCCCTGGCGCATGCATCTGTGCAGCGGGAACGACCTAGGACCACCAGGGGCCGAGAAAACCACCGTCTCATGGGGCCGGACACTCAGGGTCAGGGGAAAATCCAATATATATCTGGTGATATCTCGGGGGCTATTAGAGATAGCGCAATAAACCAAAGTGTAATATCTGCAGGCGGCCCTGGCGCATGAATCTGTGCAGCGGGAACGACCTCGCACCACCAGGGAACGAGAAGACCACCGACACATGGGGCCGGACACTCAGGGTCAGGGAAAAATCCAATATATATCTGGTGATATCTCGGGTGCTATTAGAGATAGCGCAATAAACCAAAGTGAATTGTCTGCAGCAGGCCCTGGCGCATGAATCCGTGCAGCGGGAACGACCTCGGACCACCAGGGTCCGAGAAAACCACCGTCTCATGTTGCCGGACACTCTGGGTCAGGGGAAAATCCAATATATATCTGGTGATATCTCGGGTGCTATTAGAGATAGCGCAATAAACCAAAGTGAGTTATCTGCAGGAGGCCCTGGCGCATGAATCTGTGCAGCGGGAACGACCTCGGACCACCAGGGGCCGAGAAAACCACCGTCTCATGGGGCCGGACACTCAGGGTCGGGTAAAAATCCAATATATATCTGGTGATATCTCGGGTGCTATTAGAGATAGCGCAATAAACCAAAGTGAATTGTCTGCAGCAGGCCCTGGCGCATTAATCTGTGCAGCGGGAACGACCTCGGACCACCAGGGTCCGAGAAAACCACCGTCTCATGTTGCCGGACACTCAGGGTCAGGGGAAAATCCAATATATATCTGGTGATATCTCGGGTGCTATTACAGATAGCGCAATAAATCAAAGTGCATTGTCTGTATTAGGCCCTAGCGCATGAATCTGACCAGCGGAAACGACCTCGGACCACCAGGGGCCGAGAAAACCACCGTCACATGGCGCCGGACACCCAAGGTCATGTAAATACCCAGGATGTATCTGATGATATCTCGGGTGCTATTAGAGATAGCGCAATAAACCAAAGTGAATTATCTGCAGGAGGTCCTGGCGCATGAATCTGTGCAGCGGGAACGACCTCGGACCACCACGGGCGGAGAAAACCACAGTCTCATGGGGCCGGACACTCAGGGTCAGGGAAAAATCCAATATATATCTGGTGATATCTCGGGTGCTATTACAGATACCGCAATAAATCAAAGTGCATGGTCTGTAGGAGACCCTGGCGCATGAATCTGGGCAGCGGGAACGACCTCGGACCACCAGGGGCCGAGAAAACCACCGTCTCATGTTGCCGGACACTCAGGGTCAGGGGAAAATCCAATATATATCTGGTGATATCTCGGGTGCTATTAGAGATAGCGCAATAAACCAAAGTGAATTATCTGCAGGAGGCCCTGGCGCATGAAACTGGGCAGCGGGAACGACCTCGGACCACAAGGGGCCGAGAAAACCACAGTCTCATGGGGCCGAGAACACAGGGTCAGGGAAAAATCCATTATATATCTGGTGATATATCGGGTGCCATTAGAGATAGCGCGATAAATCAAAGTGCATTGTCTGCAGGAGGCCCTGACGCATGAATCTGTGCAGCGGGAACGACCTCGGACCACCAGGGGCCGAGACAACCACCGTCTCATGGGGCCGGACACTCAGGGTCAGGGGAAAATCCAATATATATCTGGTGATATCTCGGGTGCTATTAGAGATAGCGCAATAAACCAAAGTGAATTATCTGCAGGAGGCCCTGGCGCATGAATCTGTGCAGCGGGAACGACCTCGGACCACCAGGGGCCGAGAAAACGACCGTCTCATGGGGCCGGACACTCAGGGTCGGGTAAAAATCCAATATATATCTGGTGATATCTCGGGTGCTATTAGAGATAGCGCAATAAACCAAAGTGCATTGTCTGTAGGAGGCCCTGGCGCATGAATCTGTGCAGCGGGAACGACCTCGGACCACCAGCGGCCGAGAAAACCACAGTCACATGTGGCCGGACACTCAGGGTCAGGGGAAAATCCAATATATATCTGGTGATATCTCGGGTGCTATTACACATAGCGCAATAAATCAAAGTGCATTGTCTGTAGGAGGCCCTGGCGCATGAATCTGTGCAGCGGGAACGACCTCGGACCACCAGGTGCCGAGAAAACCACAGTCTCATGGTGCCGGACAGTCAGGGTCAGGGGTAAATCCAATATATATCTGGTGATATCCCGGGTGCTATTAGAGATAGCGCAATAAGTCAAAGTGCATTGTCTGTAGGAGGCCCTGGCGCATGAATCTGACCAGCGGGAACGACCTCGGACCACCAGGGGCCGAGAAAACCACAGTCTCATGGGGCCGGACACTCAGGGTCAGGGGAAAATCCAATATATATCTGGTGATATCTCGGGTGCTACTAGAGAGAGCGCAATAAACCAAAGTGAATTGTCTGCAGGAGGCCATGTCGCATGAATTTGTGCAGCGGGAACGACCTCGGACCACCAGGGGCCGAGAAAACCACCGACACATGGCGACGGACACCCAAGGTCATGTAAATACCCAGGATGTATCTGATGATATCTCGGATGCTATTAGAGATAGCGCAATAAACCAAAGTGAATTAACTGCAGGAGGCCCTGGCGCATGAATCTGTGCAGCGGGAACGACCTCGGAACACCAGGGTCCGAGAAAACCACCGACACATGGCGACGGACACCCAAGGTCATGTAAATACCCAGGATGTATCTGATGATATCTCGGATGCTATTAGAGATAGCGCAATAAACCAAAGTGAAGTATCTGCAGGAGGCCCTGGCGCATGAATCTGTGCAGCGGGAACTACCTCGGACCACCAGGGGCCGAGAAAACCACGGTGTCATGGTGCCGGGCACTCAGGGTCAGGGGAAAATCCAATATATATCTGGTGATATCTCGGGTGCTATTAGAGAGAGCGCAATAAACCAAAGTGAATTATCTGCAGGAGGCCCTGGCGCATGAATCTGTGCAGCGGGAACGACCTCGGACTACCAGGGGCCGAGAAAACCACCGTCTCATGGGGCCGGACACTCAGGGTCGGGTAAAAATCCAATATATATCTGGTGATATCTCGGGTGCTATTAGAGAGAGCGCAATAAACCAAAGTGAATTATCTGCAGGAGGCCCTGGCGCATGAATCTGTGCAGCGGGAACGACCTCGGACCACAAGGGGCCGAGAAAACCACCGTCTCATGGGGCCGGACACTCAGGGTCGGGTAAAAATCCAATATATATCTGGTGATTTCTCGGGTGCTATTAGAGATAGCGCAATAAACCAAAGTGAATTGTCTGCAGCAGGCCCTGGCGCATGAATCTGTGCAGCGGGAACGACCTCGGACCACCAGGGTCCGAGAAAACCACCGTCTCATGTTGCCGGACACTCAGGGTCAGGGGAAAATCCAATATATATGTGGTGATATCTCGGGTGCTATTAGAGATAGCGCAATAAACCAAAGTGAATTATCTGCAGGAGGCCCTGGCGCATGAATCTGTGCAGCGGGAACGACCTTGGACCACCAGGGGCCGAGAAAACCACCGTCTCATGGGGCCGGACAGTCAGGGTCAGGGAAAATCCAATATATATCTGGTGATATCTCGGGTGCTATTACAGATAGCGCAATAAACCAAAGTGAATTGTCTGCAGCAGGCCCTGGCGCATGAATCTGTGCAGCGGGACCGACCTCGGACCACCAGGGGCCGGGAAAACCACCGTCACATGGCGCCGGACACCCAAGGTTATGTAAATACCCAGGATGAATCTGATGATATCTCGGGTGCTATTAGGGATAGCGCAATAAACCAAAGTGAATTATCTGCAGGAGGCCCTGGCGCATGAATCTGTGCAGCGGGAACGACCTCGGACAACCACGGGCGGAGAAAACCACAGTCTCATGGGGCAGGACACTCAGCGTCAGGGAAAAATCCAATATATATCTGGTGATATCTCGGGTGTTATTACAGATAGCGCAATAAATCAAAGTGCATGGTCTGTAGGAGGCCCTGGCGCATGAATCTGGGCAGCGGGAACGACCTCGGACCACCAGGGGCCGAGAAAACCACCGTCTCATGGGGCCGGCACTCAGGCTCCGGGGAAAATCCAATATATATCTGGTGATATCTCGGGTGCTATTACACATAGCGCAATAAATCAAAGTGCATTGTCTGTAGGAGGCCCTGGCGCATGAATCTGTGCAGCGGGAACGACCTCGGACCACCAGGGGCGGAGAAAACCACAGTCTCATGGTGCCGGACAGTCAGGGTCAGGGGAAAATCCAATATATATCTGGTGATATCTCGGGTGCTATTAGGGATAGCGCAATTAACCAAAGTGAATTATCTGCAGGAGGCCCTGGCGCATGAATCTGGGCAGCGGGAACGACCTCGGACCACCAGGGGCCGAGAAAACCACCGTCTCATGGTGCCGGACAGTCAGGGTCAGGGAAAATCCAATATATATCTGGTGGTATCTCGGGTGCTATTAGAGATAGCGCAATAAACCAAAGTGAATTGTCTGCAGCAGGCCCTGGCGCATGAATCTGTGCAGCGGGACCGACCTCGGACCACCAGGGGCCGGGAAAACCACCGTCACATGGCGCCGGACACCCAAGGTCATGTAAATACCCAGGATGAATCTGATGGTATCTCGGGTGCTATTAGGTATAGCGCAATAAACCAAAGTGAATTATCTGCAGGAGGCCCTGGCGCATGAATCTGTGCAGCGGGAACGACCCCGGACAACCACGGGTGGAGAAAACCACAGTCTCATGGGGCAGGACACTCAGCGTCAGGGAAAAATCCAATATATATCTGGTGATATCTCGGGTGCTATTACAGATAGCGCAATAAATCAAAGTGCATGGTCTGTAGGAGGCCCTGGCGCATGAATCTGGGCAGCGGGAACGACCTCGGACCACCAGGGGCCGAGAAAACCACCGTCTCATGGGGCCGGACACTCAGGGTCAGGGGAAAATCCAATATATATCTGGTGATATCTCGGGTGCTATTACACATAGCGCAATAAATCAAAGTGCATTGTCTGTAGGAGGCCCTGCCCCATGAATCTGTGCAGCGGGAACGACCTCGGACCACCAGGGGCCGAGAAAACCACAGTCTCATGGTGCCGGACAGTCAGGGTCAGGGGAAAATCCAATATATATCTGGTGATATCTCGGGTGCTATTAGAGATAGCGCAATAAACCAAAGTGAATTATCTGCAGGAGGCCCTGGCGCATGAATCTGTGCAGCGGGAACGACCTCGGACCACCAGGGGCCGAGAAAACCACCGTCTCATGGGGCCGGACACTCAGGGTCGGGTAAAAATCCAATATATATCTGGTGATATCTCGGGTGCTATTAGAGAGAGCGCAATAAACCAAAGTGAATTATCTGCAGGAGGCCCTGGCGCATGAATGTGTGCAGTGGGAACCACCTCGGACCACCAGGGGCCGAGAAAACCACAGTCTCATGTGGCCGGACACTCAGGGTCCGGGGAAAATCCAATATATATCTGGTGATATCTCGGGTGTTATTACAGATAGCGCAATAAATCAAAGTGCATGGTCTGTAGGAGGCCCTGGCGCATGAATCTGGGCAGCGGGAACGACCTCGGACCACCAGGGGCCGAGAAAACCACCGTCTCATGGGGCCGGACACTCAGGCTCCGGGGAAAATCCAATATATATCTGGTGATATCTCGGGTGCTATTACACATAGCGCAATAAATCAAAGTGCATTGTCTGTAGGAGGCGCTGGCGCATGAATCTGTGCAGCGGGAACGACCTCGGACCACCAGGGGCGGAGAAAACCACAGTCTCATGGTGCCGGACAGTCAGGGTCAGGGGAAAATCCAATATATATCTGGTGATATCTCGGGTGCTATTAGGGATAGCGCAATTAACCAAAGTGAATTATCTGCAGGAGGCCCTGGCGCATGAATCTGGGCAGCGGGAACGACCTCGGACCACCAGGGGCCGAGAAAACCACCGTCTCATGGTGCCGGACAGTCAGGGTCAGGGAAAATCCAATATATATCTGGTGGTATCTCGGGTGCTATTAGAGATAGCGCAATAAACCAAAGTGAATTGTCTGCAGCAGGCCCTGGCGCATGAATCTGTGCAGCGGGACCGACCTCGGACCACCAGGGGCCGGGAAAACCACCGTCACATGGCGCCGGACACCCAAGGTCATGTAAATACCCAGGATGAATCTGATGGTATCTCGGGTGCTATTAGGTATAGCGCAATAAACCAAAGTGAATTATCTGCAGGAGGCCCTGGCGCATGAATCTGTGCAGCGGGAACGACCCCAGACAACCACGGGCGGAGAAAACCACAGTCTCATGGGGCAGGACACTCAGCGTCAGGGAAAAATCCAATATATATCTGGTGATATCTCGGGTGCTATTACAGATAGCGCAATAAATCAAAGTGCATGGTCTGTAGGAGGCCCTGGCGCATGAATCTGGGCAGCGGGAACGACCTCGGACCACCAGGGGCCGAGACAACCACCGTCTCATGGGGCCGGACACTCAGGGTCAGGGGAAAATCCAATATATATCTGGTGATATCTCGGGTGCTATTAGAGATAGCGCAATAAATCAAAGTGCATTGTCTGCAGGAGGCCCAGACGCATGAATCTGTGCAGCCGGAACGAGCTCGGTCCACCAGCGGCGGAGAAAACCACAGTCTCATGGGGCCGAGAACTCAGGGTCAGGCAAAAATCCAATATATATCTGGTGATATCTCGGGTGCTATTAGAGATAGCGCAATAAACCAAAGTGAATTATCTGCAGGAGGCACTGGTGCATGAATCTGTGCAGCGGGAACGACCTCGGAACACCAGGGGCCGAGAAAACCACAGTCTCATGTGGCCGGACACTCAGGGTCCGGGGAAAATCCAATATATATCTGGTGATATCTCGGGTGCTATTACACATAGCGCAATAAATCAAAGTGCATTGTCTGTAGGAGGCCCTGGCGCATGAATCTGTGCAGCGGGAACGACCTCGGACCACCAGGGGCCGAGAAAACCACAGTCTCATGGTGCCGGACAGTCAGGGTCAGGGGAAAATCCAATATATATCTGGTGATATCTCGGGTGCTATTAGGGATAGCGCAATTAACCAAAGTGAATTATCTGCAGGAGGCCCTGGCGCATGAATCTGTGCAGCGGGAACGACCTCGGACCACCAGGGGCCGAGAAAACCACCGTGACATGGCGCCGGACACCCAAGGTCATGTAAATACCCAGGATGTATCTGATGATATCTCGGGTGCTATTAGAGATAGCGCAATAAACCAAAGTGAATTATCTGCGGGTGGCCCTGGCGCATGAATCTGTGCAGCGGCAACGACCTCGGGCCACCAGGGGCCGAGAAAACCACCGACACATGGGGCCGGACACTCAGGGTCAGGGTAAAATCCAATATATATCTGGTGATATCTCGGCTGCTATTAGAGATAGCGCAATAAATCAAAGTGCATTGTCTGTAGGAGGCCCTGGCGCATGCATCAGGCCAGCGGGAACGACCTCGGACCACCAGGGGCCGAGAAAACCACAGTCTCATAGGGCCGGACACACAGGCTCAGGGGAAAATCCAATATATATCTGGTGATATCTCGGGTGCTATTAGAGATAACGCAATAAATCAAAGTGCATTGTCTGCAGGAGGCCCTGGCGCATGAATCTGGGCAGCGGGAACGACCTCGGACCACCAGGGGCCGAGAAAACCACCGTCTCATGGGGCCGGACACTCAGGGTCGGGTAAAAATCCAATATATATCTGGTGATATCTCGGTTGCTATTAGAGATAGCGCAATAAACCAAAGTGAATTGTCTGCAGGAGGCCCTGGCGCATGAATCTGTGCAGCGGGAACGACCTCGGACCACCAGGGGCCGAGAAAACCACCGTCACATGGCGCCGGACACCCAAGGTCATGTAAATACCCAGGATGTATCTGATGATATCTCGGGTGCTATTAGAGATAGCGCAATAAACCAAAGTGAATTATCTGCAGGAGGCCCTGGCGCATGAATCTGTGCAGCGGGAACGACCTCGGACCACCAGGGGCCGAGAAAACCACAGTCTCATGGGGCCGAGAACTCAGGGTCAGGCAAAAATCCAATATATATCTGGTGATATCTCGGGTGCTATTAGAGATAGCGCAATAAACCAAAGTGCATTGTCTGCAGGAGGCCCTGGCGCATGAATCTGTGCAGCGGCAACGACCTCGGGCCACCAGGGGCCGAGAAAACCACCGACACATGGGGCCGGACACTCAGGGTCAGGGTAAAATCCAATATATATCTGGTGATATCTCGGCTGCTATTAGAGATAGCGCAATAAATCAAAGTGCATTGTCTGCAGGAGGCCCTGGCGCATGAATCTGGGCAGCGGGAACGACCTCGGATCACCAGGGTCCGAGAAAACCACCGTCTCATGTTGCCGGACACTCAGGGTCAGGGGAAAATCCAATATATATCTGGTGATATCTCGGGTGCTATTAGAGATAGCGCAATAAACCAAAGTGAATTATCTGCAGGAGAGCCTGGCGCATGAATCTGTGCAGCGGGAACGACCTCGGACCACCAGGGGCCGAGAAAACCACCGACACATGGGGCCGGACACTCAGGGTCAGGGTAAAATCCAATATATATCTGGTGATATCTCGGCTGCTATTAGAGATAGCGCAATAAACCAAAGTGAATTATCTGCAGGAGGCCCTGGCGCATGAATCTGTGCAGCGGGAACGACCTCGGACCACCAGGGGCCGAGAAAACCACAGTCTCATGGGGCCGAGAACTCAGGGTCAGGGAAAAATCCATTATATATCTGGTGATATATCGGGTGCCATTAGAGATAGCGCGATAAATCAAAGTGCATTGTCTGCAGGAGGCCCTGACGCATGAATCTGTGCAGCGGGAACGACCTCGGACCACCAGGGGCCGAGACAACCACCGTCTCATGGGGCCGGACACTCAGGGTCAGGGGAAAATCCAATATATATCTGGTGATATCTCGGGTGCTATTAGAGATAGCGCAATAAATCAAAGTGCATTGTCTGCAGGAGGCCCAGACGCATGAATCTGTGCAGCGGGAACGAGCTCGGTCCACCAGCGGCGGAAAAAACCACGGTCTCATGGGGCCGAGAACTCAGGGTCAGGCAAAAATCCAATATATATCTGGTGATATCTCGGGTGCTATTAGAGATAGCGCAATAAACCAAAGTGAATTGTCTGCGGGAGGCCCTGGCGCATGAATCTGTGCAGCGGGAACGACCTCGGACCACCAGGGGCCGAGAAAACCACCGTCTCATGGGGCCGGACACTCAGGGTCAGGGGAAAGTCCAATATATATCTGGTGATATCTCGGGTGCTATTAGAGAGAGCGCAATAAATCAAAGTGCATTGTCTGCAGGAGGCCCAGACGCATGAATCTGTACAGCGGCAACGACCTCGGACCACCAGGGGCCGAGAAAACCACCGACACATGGGGCCGCACTCCCAAGGTCATGTAAAAACCCAGGATGTATCTGATGATATCTCGGGTGCTATTAGAGATAGCGCAATAAACCAAAGTGAATTGTCTGCGGGAGGCCCTGGCGCATGAATCTGTGCAGCGGCAACGACCTCGGGCCACCAGGGGCCGAGAAAACCACCGACACATGGGGCCGGACACGCAGGGTCAGGGTAAAATACAATATATATCTGGTGATATCTCGGCTGCTATTAGAGATAGCGCAAATAAATCAAAGTGCATTGTCTGCAGGAGGCCCTGGCGCATGAATCTGGGCAGCGGGAACGACCTCGGATCACCAGGGGCCGAGAAAACCACCGTCTCATGGGGCCGGACACTCAGGGTCGGGTAAAAATCCAATATATATCTGGTGATATCTCGTGTGCTATTAGAGATAGCGCAATAAACCAAAGTGAATTGTCTGCAGGAGGCCCTGACGCATGAATCTGTGCAGCGGGAACGACCTCGGACCACCAGGCGCCGAGAAAACCACAGTCTCATGGGGCCGAGAACTCAGGGTCAGGGAAAAATCCATTATATATCTGGTGATATATCGGGTGCCATTAGAGATAGCGCGATAAATCAACGTGCATTGTCTGCAGGAGGCCCTGACGCATGAATCTGTGCAGAGGGAACGACCTCGGACCACCAGGGGCCGAGACAACCACCGTCTCATGGGGCCGGACACTCAGGGTCAGGGGAAAATCCAATATATATCTGGTGATATCTCGGGTGCTATTAGAGATAGCGCAATAAATCAAAGTGCATTGTCTGCAGGAGGCCCAGACGCATGAATCTGTGCAGCGGGAACGAGCTCGGTCCACCAGCGGCGGAGAAAACCACAGTCTCATGGGGCCGAGAACTCAGGGTCAGGCAAAAATCCAATATATATCTGGTGATATCTCGGGTGCTATTAGAGATAGCGCAATAAACCAAAGTGAATTATCTGCAGGAGGCACTGGTGCATGAATCTGTGCAGCGGGAACGACCTCGGAACACCAGGGGCCGAGAAAACCACAGTCTCATGTGGCCGGACACTCAGGGTCCGGGGAAAATCCAATATATATCTGGTGATATCTCGGGTGCTATTACACATAGCGCAATAAATCAAAGTGCATTGTCTGTAGGAGGCCCTGGCGCATGAATCTGTGCAGCGGGAACGACCTCGGACCACCAGGGGCCGAGAAAACCACAGTCTCATGGTGCCGGACAGTCAGGGTCAGGGGAAAATCCAATATATATCTGGTGATATCTCGGGTGCTATTAGGGATAGCGCAATTAACCAAAGTGAATTATCTGCAGGAGGCCCTGGCGCATGAATCTGTGCAGCGGGAACGACCTCGGACCACCAGGGGCCGAGAAAACCACCGTGACATGGCGCCGGACACACAAGGTCATGTAAATACCCAGGATGTATCTGATGATATCTCGGGTGCTATAAGAGATAGCGCAATAAACCAAAGTGAATTATCTGCGGGTGGCCCTGGCGCATGAATCTGTGCAGCGGCAACGACCTCGGGCCACCAGGGGCCGAGAAAACCACCGACACATGGGGCCGGACACTCAGGGTCAGGGTAAAATCCAATATATATCTGGTGATATCTCGGCTGCTATTAGAGATAGCGCAATAAATCAAAGTGCATTGTCTGTAGGAGGCCCTGGCGCATGCAACAGGCCAGCGGGAACGACCTCGGACCACCAGGGGCCGAGAAAACCACAGTCTCATAGGGCCGGACACACAGGCTCAGGGGAAAATCCAATATATATCTGGTGATATCTCGGGTGCTATTAGAGATAACGCAATAAATCAAAGTGCATTGTCTGCAGGAGGCCCTGGCGCATGAATTTGTGCAGCGGGAACGACCTCGGACCACCAGGGGCCGAGAAAACCACCGACACATGGCGACGGACACCCAAGGTCATGTAAATACCCAGGATGTATCTGATGATATCTCGGATGCTATTAGAGATAGCGCAATAAACCAAAGTGAATTAACTGCAGGAGGCCCTGGCGCATGAATCTGTGCAGCGGGAACGACCTCGGACCACCAGGGGCCGAGAAAACCACAGTCTCATGGGGCCGGACACTCAGGGTCAGGGGAAAATCCAATATATATCTGGTGATATTTCGGGTGCTATTAGAGATAGCGCAATAAATCAAAGTGCATTGTCTGTAGGAGGCCCTGGCGCATGAATCTGTGCAGCGGGAACGACCTCGGAACACCAGGGACCGAGAAAACCACAGCCTCATGGGGCCGGACACTCAGGGTCAGTGAAAAATCCAATATATATGTGGTGATATCTCGGGTGCTATCACAGATAGCGCAATAAATCAAAGTGCATTATCTGTAGGAGACCCTGGCGCATGAATCTGTGCAGCGGGAACGACCTCGGAACACCAGGGACCGAGAAAACCACCGTCTCATGGGGCCGGACACTCAGGGTCAGTGAAAAATCCAATATATATGTGGTGATATCTCGGGTGCTATTACAGATAGCGCAATAAATCAAAGTGAATTATCTGCAGTAGGCCCTGGCGCATGAATCTGTGCAGCGGGAACGACCTCGGCCCACCAGGGGCCGAGAAAACTACCGTCTCATGGGGCCGGTCACTCAGGGTCAGTGAAGAATGCAATATATATCTGCTGATATCTCGGGTGCTATTAGAGATAGCGCAATAAACCAAAGTGAATTATCTGCAGGAGGCCCTGGCGCATGAATCTGTGCAGCGGGAACGACCTCGGACCACCAGGGGCCGAGAAAACGACCGTCTCATGGGGCCGGACACTCAGGGTCAGGGAAAAATCCAATATATATCTGGTGATATCTCGGGTGCTATTACAGATATCGCAATAAACCAAAGTGCACTGTCTGTAGGAGGCCCTGGCGCATGAATCTGGGCAGCGGGAACGACCTCGGACCACCAGGGGCCGAGAAAACCACCGTCTCATGGGTCCGGACACTCAGGGTCAGGGGAAAATCCAATATATATCTGGTGATATCTCGGGTGATATTAGAGATAGCGCAATAAACCAAAGTGAATTATCTGAAGGAGGCCCTGGCGCATGCATCTCTGCAGCGGGAACGACCTCGGACCACCAGGGGCCAAGAAAACCACCGTCTCAAGGCGCCGGACACTCAGGGTCAGGGAAAAATCCAATATATATCTGGTGATATCTCGGGTGCTATTTGAGATAGCGCAATAAATCAAAGTGCATTGTCTGTAGGAGGCCCAGGCGCATGAATCTGGCCAGCGGGAACCACCTCGGACCACCATGGGCCGAGAAAACCACAGTCTCATGGGGCCGGACACTCAGGGTCAGGGGAAAATCCAATATATATCTGGTGATATCTCGGGTGCTATTACAGATAGCGCAATAAACCAAAGTGCATTGTCTGTAGGAGGCCCTTGCGAATGATTCTGTGCCGCAGGAACGACCTCGGACCACCAGTGGCCGAGAAAATTACAGATATTCGGAATCCCTAACCCAAGGTCATGTAAAAATCCAGCAAATATCTGGTGATATCTCGGGTGCTATTAGAGATAGCGCAATAAACCAAAGTGCATTGTCTGTAGGAGGCCCTGGCGAATGAATCTGGTCAGCGGGAACGACCTAGGACCACCAGGGGCCGAGAAAACCACAGTCTCATGGAGCCGGACACTCAGGGTCAGGGAAAAATCCAATATATATCTGGTGATATCGCGGGTGCTATTACAGATAGCGCAATAAATCAAAGTGCATTGTCTGTAGGAGGCCAAGGCGAATGAATCTGTGCAGCGGGAACGACCTCGGACGACCAGGGGCTGAGAAAACCACCGTCTCATGGATCCGGACACTCAGGGTCAGGGGAAAATCCAATATATATCTGGTGATATCTCGGGTGCAATTACAGATAGCGGAAGAAACCAAAGTGCATTGTCTGTAGGAGGCCCTTGCGAATGAATCTGTGCCGCAGGAACGACCTCGGACCACCAGTGGCCGAGAAAATTACAGATATTCGGAATCCGTCACCCAAGATCATGTAAAAATCCAGCAAATATCTGGTGATATCTCGGGTGCTATTAGAGATAGAGCAATAAATCAAAGTGCATTGTCTGTAGGAGGCCCAGGCGAATGAATCTGGCCAGCAGGAACGACCTCCGACCACCAGGGGCCGAGTAAACCACCGTCTCATGGGGCCGGACACTCAGGGTCAGGGAAAAATCCAATATATATCTGGTGATATCTCGGGTGCTATTACAGATAGCGCAATAAATCAAAGTGCATTGACTGTAGGAGGCCCAGTCGAATAAATCTGGCCAGCTGGAACGACCTCGGACCACCAGGGGCCGAGAAAGCCACAGTCTCATGGGGCCGCACACTCAGGGTCAGGGTAAAATCCAATATTTATCTGGTGATATCTCGGGTGCTATTACAGATAGCCCAATAAATCAAAGTGCATTGTCGGTAGGAGGCCCAGGCGCATGAATCTGGCCAGCGGGAACGACCTCGGACCACCAGGGGCCGAGAAAACCTCAGTCTCATGGGGCCGGACACTCAGGGTCAGGGGAAAATCCAATATATATCTGGTGATATCTCGGGTGCTATTAGAGATAGAGCAATAAACCAAAGTGAATTATCTGCAGGAGGCCCTGGCGCATGCATCTGTGCAGCGGGAACGACCTCGGACCACCAGGGGCCAAGAAAACCACCGTGTCATGGCGCCGGACACTCAGGGTCAGGGGAAAATCCAATATATATCTGGTGATATCTCGGGTGCTATTAGAGATAGCGAAATAAACGAAGTGAATTATCTGCAGGAGGCCCTGGCGCATGCATCTGTGCAGCGGGAACGACCTCGGACCACCAGGGGCCAAGAAAACCACCGTCTCATGGCGCCGGACACTCAGGGTCAGGGAAAAATCCAATATATATCTGGTGATATCTCGGGTGCTATTACAGATAGCGCAATAAACCAAAGCGCATTGTCTGTAGGAGGCCCTGGCGCATGAATCTGGGCAGCGGGAACGACGTCGGACCACCAGGGGACGAGAAAATCACCGTCTCATGAAGCCGGACACTCAGGGTCAGGGAAAAATCCAATATATATCTGGTGATATCTCGGGTGCTATTACAGATAGCGCAATAAACCAAAGTGCACTGTCTGTAGGAGGCCCTGGCGCATGAATCTGGGCAGCGGGAACGACCTCGGACCACCAGGGGCCGAGAAAACCAGCGTCTCATGGGGCCGGACACTCAGGGTCAGGGGAAAATCCAATATATATCTGGTGATATCTCGGGTGCTATTACAGATAGCGCAATAAACCAAAGTGCATTGTCTGTAGGAGGCCCTTGCGAATGATTCTGTGCCGCAGGAACGACCTCGGACCACCAGTGGCCGAGAAAATTACAGATATTCGGAATCCGTCACCCAAGGTCATGTAAAAATCCAGCAAATATCTGGTGATATCTCGGGTGCTATTAGAGATAGCGCAATAAATCAAAGTGCATTGTCTGTAGGAGGCCCAGGCGAATGAATCTGGCCAGCAGGAACGACCTCCGACCACCAGGGGCCGAGTAAACCACCGTCTCATGGGGCCGGACACTCAGGGTCAGGGAGAAATCCAATATATATCTGGTGATATCTCGGGTGCTATTACAGATAGCGCAATAAATCAAAGTGCATTGTCTGTAGGAGGCCCAGGCGAATAAATCTGGCCAGCTGGAACGACCACGGACCACCAGGGGCCGAGAAAACCACAGTCTCATGGGGCCGCACACTCAGGTTCAGGGTAAAATCCAATATTTATCTGGTGATATCTCGGGTGCTATTACAGATAGCCCAATAAATCAAAGTGCATTGTCGGTAGGAGGCCCTGGCGCATGAATCTGTGCAGCGGGAACGACCTCGGACCACCAGGGGCCGGGAAAACCACAGTCTCATGGGGCCGGACACTCAGGGTCAGGGGAAAACCCAATATATATCTGGTGATATCTCGGGTGCTATTAGAGATAGCGCAATAAACCAAAGTGAATTATCTGCAGGAGGCCTTGGCGCATGCATCTGTGCAGCGGGAACGACCTCGGACCACCAGGGGCCAAGAAAACCACCGTCTCATGGCGCCGGACACTCAGGGTCAGGGAAAAATCCAATATATATCTGGTGATATCTCGGGTGCTATTAGAGATAGCGCAATAAATCAAAGTGCATTGTCTGTAGGAGGCCCAGGCGCATGAATCTGGCCAGCGGGAACGACCTCGGACCACCAGGGGCCGAGAAAACCACAGTCTCATGGGGCCGGACACTCAGGGTCAGGGGAAAATCCAACATATATCTGGTGATATCTCGGGTGCAATTACAGATAGCTTAATAAATCAAAGTGCATTGTCTGTAGGAGGCCCAGGCGAATGAATCTGTGCAGCGGTAACGACCTCGGACCACCAGGGACCGAGAAAACCACCGTCTCATGGGGCCGGACACTCAGGGTCAGTGAAAAATCCAATATATATGTGTTGATATCTCGGGTGCTATTACAGATACCACAATAAATCAAAGTGCATTGTCTGTAGGAGACACTGGCGCATGAACCTGTGCAGCGGGAACGACCTCGGACCACCAGGGGCCGAGAAAACGACCGTCTCATGGGGCCGGACGCTCAGGGTCAGGGGAAAATCCAATATATATCTGGTGATATCTCGGGTGATATTAGAGATAGCGCAATAAACCAAAGTGAATTATCTGAAGGAGGCCCTGGCGCATGCATCTGTGCAGCGGGAACGACCTCGGACCACCAGGGGCCAAGAAAACCACCGTCTCATGGCGCCGGACACTCAGGGTCAGGGAAAAATCCAATATATATCTGGTGATATCTCGGGTGCTATTTGAGATAGCGCAATAAATCAAAGTGCATTGTCTGTAGGAGGCCCAGGCGAATGAATCTGTGCAGCGGTAATGACCTCGGACCACCAGGGGCCGAGAAAATTATAGATATTCGGAATCCGTCACCCAAGGTCATGTAAAAATCCACTATATATCTGGTGATATCTCGGGTGCTATTACAGATAGCCCAATAAATCAAAGTGCATTGTCTATAGGAGGCCCTGGCGCATGAATCTGTGCAGCGGGAACGACCTCGGAACACCAGGGACCGAGAAAACCACCGTCTCATGGGGCCGGACACTCAGGGTCAGGGGAAAATCCAATATATATCTGGTGATATTTCGGGTGCTATTAGAGATAGCGCAATAAATCAAAGTGCATTGTCTGTAGGAGACCCTGGCGCATGAACCTGTGCAGCGGGCACGACCTCGGACCACCAGGGGCCGAGAAAACGACCGTCTCATGGGGCCGGACGCTCAGGGTCAGTGAAAAATCCAATATATATCTGGTGATATCTCGGGTGCTATTAGAGATAGCGCAATAAACCAAAGTGAATTATCTGCAGGAGGCCCTGGCGCATGAATCTGTACAACGGGAGCGACCTCGGACCACAAGGGGCCGAGAAAACCACAGTCTCATGGGGCCGGACGCTCAGGGTCAGTGAAAAATCCAATATATATCTGGTGATATCTCGGGTGCTATTAGAGATAGCGCAATAAACCAAAGTGAATTATCTGCAGGAGGCCCTGGCGCATGAATCTGTACAACGGGAGCGACCTCGGACCACAAGGGGCCGAGAAAACCACAGTCTCATGGGGCCAGACACTCAGGGTCAGGGGAAAATCCAATATATATCTGGTGATATCTCGGGTGCTATTACAGATAGCGCACTAAACCAAGGTGAATTATCTGCAGGGGGCCCTGGCGCATGACTCCGTGCAGCGGGATCGACCTCGGACCACTAGGGGCCGAGAAAATCACCGTCTCATGGGGCCGGGTTGTCAGGGTCAGGGAAAAATCCAATATATATCTGGTGACATCTCGGGTGCTATTAGAGATAGCGCAATAAACCAAAGTGAATTATCTATAGGATGCCCTGGCGCATGAATCTGTGCAGCGGGATCGACCTCGGACCACCAGGGACCGAGAAAAACATTGACACATGGGGCCGGACTGTCAGGGTCAGGGAAAAATCCAATATATATCTTTTGATATCACGGGTGCTATTAGAGGTAGCGCAATATACCAAAGTGAATTATCTGCAGGAGGGCCTAGCGTATTAATCTGAGCAGCAGGAACGACCTCGGACCACCAGGGGCCGAGAAAACCACCGTCTCATGGGGCCGGACACTCAGGGTCAGGGGAAAATCCAATATGTATATGGTGATATCTCGGGTGCTATTAGAGATAGCGCAACAAATCAAAGTGAATTATCTGCAGGACGCCCTGGCGCATGAATCTGTGCAGCGGGGACGACCTCGGACCACCATGGGCCGAGAAAACCACCGTCTCATGGGGCCGGGCTGTCAGGGTCAGGGGAAAATCCAATATATATCTGGTGATATCTCGGGTGCTATTACAGATAGCGCAATAAATCAAAGTGCATTGTCTGTAGGAGGCCCTGGCGCATGAATCTGTGCAGCGGGAACGACCTCGGACCACCAGGGGCCGAAAAAACCACTGTCTCATGGGGCCGGACACTCAGGGTCAGGGTAAAATCCAATATATATCTGGTGATATCTCGAGTGCTATTAGAGATAGCGCAATAAACCAAAGTGAATTATCTGCAGGAGGCCCTGGCGCGAGCATCTGTGCAGCGGGAACGACCTCGGACCACCAGGGGCCAAGAAAACCACCGTCTCATGGCGCCGGACACTCAGGGTCAGGGAAAAATCCAATATATATCTGGTGATATCTCGGGTGCTATTAGAGATAGCGCACTAAATCAAAGTGCATTGTCTGTAGGAGGCCCAGGCGCATGAATCTGGCCAGCAGGAACGACCTCCGACCACCAGGGGCCGAGTAAACCACCGTCTCATGGGGCCGGACACTCAGGGTCAGGGAAAAATCCAATATATATCTGGTGATATCTCGGGTGCTATTACAGATAGCGCAATAAATCAAAGTGCATTGACTGTAGGAGGCCCAGGCGAATAAATCTGGCCAGCTGGAACGACCTCGGACCACCAGGGGCCGAGAAAACCACAGTCTCACGGGGCCGCACACTCAGGGTCAGGGTAAAATCCAATATTTATCTGGTGATATCTCGGGTGCTATTACAGATAGCCCAATAAATCAAAGTGCATTGTCGGTAGGAGGCCCAGGCGCATGAATCTGGCCAGCGGGAACGACCTCGGACCACCAGGGGCCGAGAAAACCTCAGTCTCATGGGGCCGGACACTCAGGGTCAGGGGAAAATCCAATATATATCTGGTGATATCTCGGGTGCTATTAGAGATAGCGCAATAAACCAAAGTGAATTATCTGCAGGAGGCCCTGGCGCATGCATCTGTGCAGCGGGAACGACCTCGGACCACCAGGGGCCAAGAAAACCACCGTGTCATGGCGCCGGACACTCAGGGTCAGGGAAAAATCCAATATATATCTGGTGATATCTCGGGTGCTATTAGAGATAGCGCAATAAATCAAAGTGCATTGTCTGTAGGAGGCCCAGGCGCATGAATCTGGCCAGCGGGAACGACCTCGGACCACCAGGGGCCGAGAAAACCACCGTCTCATGGCGCCGGACACTCAGGGTCAGGGAAAAATCCAATATATATCTGGTGATATCTCGCGTGCTATTAGAGATAGCGCAATAAATCAAAGTGCATTGTCTGTAGGAGGCCCAGGCGCATGAATCTGGCCAGCGGGAACGACCTCGGACCACCAGGGGCCGAGAAAACCACAGTCTCATGGGGCCGGACACTCAGGGTCAGGGGAAAATCCAATAAATATCTGGTGATATCTCGGGTGCTATTACAGATAGCGCAATAAACCAAAGTGCATTGTCTGTAGGAGGCCCTTGCGAATGAATCTGTGCCGCAGGAACGACCTCGGACCACCAGTGGCCGAGAAAATTACAGATATTCGGAATCCGTCACCCAAGGTCATGTAAAAATCCAGCAAATATCTGGTGATATCTCGGGTGCTATTAGAGATAGCGCAATAAACCAAAGTGCATTGTCTGTAGGAGGCCCTGGCGCATGAATCCGGGCAGCGGGAACGACCTCGGACCACCAGGGGCCAAGAAAAACACCGACTCACGGGGCCGGACACTCAGGGTCAGGGGAAAATCCAATATATATCTGGTGATATCTCGGGTGCTATTAGAGATAGCGAAATAAACGAAGTGAATTATCTGCAGGAGGCCCTGGCGCATGCATCTGTGCAGCGGGAACGACCTCGGACCACCAGTGGCCGAGAAAATTACAGATATTCGGAATCCGTCACCCAAGGTCATGTAAAAATCCAGCATATATCTGGTGATATCTCGGGTGCTATTACAGATAGCGCAATAAACCAAAGCGCATTGTCTGTAGGAGGCCCTGGCGCATGAATCTGGGCAGCGGGAACGACGTCGGACCACCAGGGGACGAGAAAATCACCGTCTCATGAAGCCGGACACTCAGGGTCGGGGAAAAATCCAATATATATCTGGTGATATCTCGGGTGCTATTACAGATAGCGCAATAAACCAAAGTGCACTGTCTGTAGGAGGCCCTGGCGCATGAATCTGGGCAGCGGGAACGACCTCGGACCACCAGGGGCCGAGAAAAACACCGACTCACGGGGCCGGACACTCAGGGTCAGGGGAAAATCCAATATATATCTGGTGATATCTCGGGTGCTATTAGAGATAGCGAAATAAACGAAGTGAATTATCTGCAGGAGGCCCTGGCGCATGCATCTGTGCAGCGGGAACGACCTCGGACCACCAGTGGCCGAGAAAATTACAGATATTCGGAATCCGTCACCCAAGGTCATGTAAAAATCCAGCATATATCTGGTGATATCTCGGGTGCTATTACAGATAGCGCAATAAACCAAAGCGCATTGTCTGTAGGAGGCCCTGGCGCATGAATCTGGGCAGCGGGAACGACGTCGGACCACCAGGGGACGAGAAAATCACCGTCTCATGAAGCCGGACACTCAGGGTCGGGGAAAAATCCAATATATATCTGGTGATATCTCGGGTGCTATTACAGATAGCGCAATAAACCAAAGTGCACTGTCTGTAGGAGGCCCTGGCGCATGAATCTGGGCAGCGGGAACGACCTCGGACCACCAGGGGCCGAGAAAACCAGCGTCTCATGGGTCCGGACACTCAGGGTCAGGGGAAAATCCAATATATATCTGGTGATATCTCGGGTGCTACTAGAGATAGCGCAATAAACCAAAGTGAATTATCTGAAGGAGGCCCTGGCGCATGCATCTGTGCAGCGGGAACGACCTCGGACCACCAGGGGCCAAGAAAACCACCGTCTCATGGCGCCGGACATTCAGGGTCAGGGAAAAATCCAATATATATCTGGTGATATCTCGGGTGCTATTTGAGATAGCGCAATAAATCAAAGTGCATTGTCTGTAGGAGGCCCAGGCGCATGAATCTGGCCAGCGGGAACGACCTCGGACCACCAGGGGCCGAGAAAACCACAGTCTCATGGGGCCGGACACTCAGGGTCAGGGGAAAATCCAATATATATCTGGTGATATCTCGGGTGCTATTACAGATAGCGCAATAAACCAAAGTGCATTGTCTGTAGGAGGCCCTTGCGAATGATTCTGTGCCGCAGGAACGACCTCGGACCACCAGTGGCCGAGAAAATTACAGATATTCGGAATCCGTCACCCAAGATCATGTAAAAATCCAGCAAATATCTGGTGATATCTCGGGTGCTATTAGAGATAGCGCAATAAACCAAAGTGAATTGTCTGCAGGAGGCCCTGGCGCATGAATCTGTGCAGCGGGAACGACCTCGGACCACCACGGGCGGAGAAAACCACAGTCTCATGGGGCAGGACACTCGGGGTCAGGGTAAAATCCAATATATATCTGGTGATATCTCGGGTGCTATTAGAGATAGCGCAATAAACCAAAGTGAATTGTCTGCAGCAGGCCCTGGCGCATGAATCTGTGCAGCGGGAACGACCTCGGACCACCAGGGGCCGAGAAAACCACAGTCTCATGGGGCCGCACACTCAGGTTCAGGGTAAAATCCAATATTTATCTGGTGATATCTCGGGTGCTATTACAGATAGCCCAATAAATCAAAGTGCATTGTCGGTAGGAGGCCCTGGCGCATGAATCTGTGCAGCGGGAACGACCTCGGACCACCAGGGGCCGGGAGAACCACAGTCTCATGGGGCCAGACACTCAGGGTCAGGGGAAAACCCAATATATATCTGGTGATATCTCGGGTGCTATTAGAGATAGCGCAATAAACCAAAGTGAATTATCTGCAGGAGGCCTTGGCGCATGCATCTGTGCAGCGGGAACGACCTCGGACCACCAGGGGCCAAGAAAACCACCGTCTCATGGCGCCGGACACTCAGGGTCAGTGAAAAATCCAATATATATCTGCTGATATCTCGGGTGCTATTAGAGATAGCGCAATAAACCAAAGTGAATTATCTGCAGGTGGCCCTGGCGCATGAATCTGTGCAGCGGGAACGTCCTCGGACCTCCAGGGGCCGAGACAACGACCGTCTCATGGGGCCGGACACTCAGGGTCAGGGTAATATCCAATATATATCTGGTGATATCTCGGGTGCTATTACAGATAGCGCAATAAATCAAAGTGCATTGTCTGTAGGAGGCCCTGGCGCATGAATCTGTGCAGCGGGAACTACCTCGGACCACCAGGGGCCGAGAAAACCACGGTGTCATGGGGCCGGGCACTCAGGGTCAGGGGAAAATCCAATATATATCTGGTGATATCTCGGGTGCTATTAGAGAGAGCGCAATAAACCAAAGTGAATTATCTGCAGGAGGCCCTGGCGCATGAATCTGTGCAGCGGGAACGACCTCGGACTACCAGGGGCCGAGAAAACCACGGTCTCATGGGGCCGGACACTCAGGGTCAGGGAAAAATCCAATATATATCTGGTGATATCTCGGGTGCTATTACAGATAGCGCCATAAATCAAAGTGCATGGTCTGTAGGAGGCCCTGGCGCATGAATCTGGGCAGCGGGAACGACCTCGGACCACCAGGGGCCGAGGAAACCACCGTCTCATGTTGCCGGACACTCAGGGTCAGGGGAAAATCCAATATATATCTGGTGATATCTCGGGTGCTATTAGAGATAGCGCAATAAACCAAAGTGCATTGTCTGCAGGAGGCCCTGGCGCATGAATGTGTGCAGCGGGAACAACCTCGGACCACCAGGGGCCGAGAAAACCACCGTCTCATGGGGCCGGACACTCAGGGTCGGGTAAAAATCCAATATATATCTGGTGATATCTCGGGTGCTATTAGAGATAGCGCAATAAACCAAAGTGAATTGTCTGCAGGAGGCCCTGGAGCATGAATCTGTGCAGCGGGAACGACCTCCGACCACCAGGGGCCGAGAAAACCACGGTGTCATGGGGCCGGGCACTCAGGGTCAGGGGAAAATCCAATATATAACTGGTGATATCTCGGGTGCTATTAGAGAGAGCGCAATAAACCAAAGTGAATTATCTGCAGGAGGCCCTGGCGCATGAATGTGTGCAGCGGGAACGACCTCGGACCACCAGGGGCCGAAGAAACCACCGTCTCATGGGGCCGGACACTCAGGGTCGGGTAAAAATCCAATATATATCTGGTGATATCTCGGGTGCTATTAGAGATAGCGCAATAAACCAAAGTGAATTGTCTGCAGCAGGCCCTGGCGCATGAATCTGTGCAGCGGGAACGACCTCGGACCACCAGGGTCCGAGAAAACCACCGTCTCATGTTGCCGGACACTCAGGGTCAGGGGAAAATCCAATATATATCTGGTGATATCTCGGGTGCTATTAGAGATAGCGCAATAATCCAAAGTGAATTATCTGCAGGAGGCCCTGGCGCATGAATCTGTGCAGCGGGAGCGACCTCGGACCACCAGGGGCCGAGAAAACCACCGTCTCATGGGGCCGGACACTCAGGGTCGGGTAAAAATCCAATATATATCTGGTGATATCTCGGGTGCTATTAGAGATAGCGCAATAAACCAAAGTGAATTATCTGCAGGAGGCCCTGGCGCATGAATCTGTGCAGCGGGAACGACCTCGGACCACCAGGGGCCGAGAAAACCACCGTCTCATGGGGCCGGACACTCAGGGTCGGGGAAAAATCCAATATATATCTGGTGATATCTCGGGTGCTATTAGAGATAGCGCAATAAACCAAAGTGAATTATCTGCAGGAGGCCCTGGCGCATGAATCTGTGCAGCGGGAACGACCTCGGACCACCAGGGGCCGAGAAAACCACCGTCTCATGGGGCCGGACACTCAGGGTCGGGTAAAAATCCAATATATATCTGGTGATATCTCGGGTGCTATTAGAGATAGCGCAATAAACCAAAGTGAATTGTCTGCAGCAGGCCCTGGCGCATGAATCTGTGCAGCGGGACCGACCTCGGACCACCAGGGGCCGAGAAAACCACCGTCTCATGGTGCCGGACAGTCAGGGTCAGGGGAAAATCCAATATATATCTGGTGATATCTCGGGTGCTATTAGGGATAGCGCAATTAACCAAAGTGAATTATCTGCAGGAGGCCCTGGCGCATGAATCTGTGCAGCGGCAACGACCTCGGGCCACCAGGGGCCGAGAAAACCACCGACACATGGGGCCGGACACTCAGGGTCAGGGTAAAATCCAATATATATCTGGTGATATCTCGGCTGCTATTAGAGATAGCGCAATAAATCAAAGTGCATTGTCTGTAGGAGGCCCTGGCGCATGCATCAGGCCAGCGGGAACGACCTCGGACCACCAGGGGCCGAGAAAACCACAGTCTCATAGGGCCGGACACACAGGCTCAGGGGAAAATCCAATATATATCTGGTGATATCTCGGGTGCTATTAGAGATAACGCAATAAATCAAAGTGCATTGTCTGCAGGAGGCCCTGGCGCATGAATCTGGGCAGCGGGAACGACCTCGGACCACCAGGGGCCGAGAAAACCACCGTCTCATGGGGCCGGACACTCAGGGTCGGGTAAAAATCCAATATATATCTGGTGATATCTCGGTTGCTATTAGAGATAGCGCAATAAACCAAAGTGAATTGTCTGCAGGAGGCCCTGGCGCATGAATCTGTGCAGCGGGAACGACCTCGGACCACCAGGGGCCGAGAAAACCACCGTCACATGGCGCCGGACACCCAAGGTCATGTAAATACCCAGGATGTATCTGATGATATCTCGGGTGCTATTAGAGATAGCGCAATAAACCAAAGTGAATTATCTGCAGGAGGCCCTGGCGCATGAATCTGTGCAGCGGGAACGACCTCGGACCACCAGGGGCCGAGAAAACCACAGTCTCATGGGGCCGAGAACTCAGGGTCAGGGAAAAATCCATTATATATCTCGTGATATATCGGGTGCCATTAGAGATAGCGCGATAAATCAAAGTGCATTGTCTGCAGGAGGCCCTGACGCATGAATCTGTGCAGCGGGAACGACCTCGGACCACCAGGGGCCGAGACAACCACCGTCTCATGGGGCCGGACACTCAGGGTCAGGGGAAAATCCAATATGTATCTGGTGATATCTCGGGTGCTATTAGAGATAGCGCAATAAATCAAAGTGCATTGTCTGCAGGAGGCCCAGACGCATGAATCTGTGCAGCGGGAACGAGCTCGGCCCACCAGCGGCGGAGAAAACCACAGTCTCATGGGGCCGAGAACTCAGGGTCAGGCAAAAATCCAATATATATCTGGTGATATCTCGGGTGCTATTAGAGATAGCGCAATAAACCAAAGTGAATTGTCTGCGGGAGGCCCTGGCGCATGAATCTGTGCAGCGGCAACGACCTCGGGCCACCAGGGGCCGAGAAAACCACCGACACATGGGGCCGGACACTCAGGGTCAGGGTAAAATCCAATATATATCTGGTGATATCTCGGCTGCTATTAGAGATAGCGCAATAAATCAAAGTGCATTGTCTGCAGGAGGCCCTGGCGCATGAATCTGGGCAGCGGGAACGACCTCGGATCACCAGGGTCCGAGAAAACCACCGTCTCATGTTGCCGGACACTCAGGGTCAGGGGAAAATCCAATATATATCTGGTGATATCTCGGGTGCTATTAGAGATAGCGCAATAAACCAAAGTGAATTATCTGCAGGAGGGCCTGGCGCATGAATCTGTGCAGCGGGAACGACCTCGGACCACCAGGGGCCGAGAAAACCACCGACACATGGGGCCGGACACTCAGGGTCAGGGTAAAATCCAATATATATCTGGTGATATCTCGGCTGCTATTACAGATAGCGCAATAAACCAAAGTGAATTATCTGCAGGAGGCCCTGGCGCATGAATCTGTGCAGCGGGAACGACCTCGGACCACCAGGGGCCGAGAAAACCACAGTCTCATGGGGCCGAGAACTCAGGGTCAGGGAAAAATCCATTATATATCTGGTGATATATCGGGTGCCATTAGAGATAGCGCGATAAATCAAAGTGCATTGTCTGCAGGAGGCCCTGGCGCATGAATCTGTGCAGCGGGAACGACCTCGGACCACCAGGGGCCGAGACAACCACCGTCTCATGGGGCCGGACACTCAGGGTCAGGGGAAAGTCCAATATATATCTGGTGATATCTCGGGTGCTATTAGAGAGAGCGCAATAAATCAAAGTGCATTGTCTGCAGGAGGCCCAGACGCATGAATCTGTACAGCGGCAACGACCTCGGACCACCAGGGGCCGAGAAAACCACCGACACATGGGGCCGCACTCCCAAGGTCATGTAAAAACCCAGGATGTATCTGATGATATCTCGGGTGCTATTAGAGATAGCGCAATAAACCAAAGTGAATTGTCTGCGGGAGGCCCTGGCGCATGAATCTGTGCAGCGGCAACGACCTCGGGCCACCAGGGGCCGAGAAAACCACCGACACATGGGGCCGGACACTCAGGGTCAGGGTAAAATACAATATATATCTGGTGATATCTCGGCTGCTATTAGAGATAGCGCAAATAAATCAAAGTGCATTGTCTGCAGGAGGCCCTGGCGCATGAATCTGGGCAGCGGGAACGACCTCGGATCACCAGGGGCCGAGAAAACCACCGTCTCATGGGGCCGGACACTCAGGGTCGGGTAAAAATCCAATATATATCTGGTGATATCTCGTGTGCTATTAGAGATAGCGCAATAAACCAAAGTGAATTGTCTGCAGGAGGCCCTGGCGCATGAATCTGTGCAGCGGGAACGACCTCGGACCACCAGGCGCCGAGAAAACCACAGTCTCATGGGGCCGAGAACTCAGGGTCAGGGAAAAATCCATTATATATCTGGTGATATATCGGGTGCCATTAGAGATAGCGCGATAAATCAACGTGCATTGTCTGCAGGAGGCCCTGTCGCATGAATTTGTGCAGAGGGAACGACCTCGGACCACCAGGGGCCGAGACAACCACCGTCTCATGGGGCCGGACACTCAGGGTCAGGGGAAAATCCAATATATATCTGGTGATATCTCGGGTGCTATTAGAGATAGCGCAATAAATCAAAGTGCATTGTCTGCAGGAGGCCCAGACGCATGAATCTGTGCAGCGGGAACGAGCTCGGTCCACCAGCGGCGGAGAAAACCACAGTCTCATGGGGCCGAGAACTCAGGGTCAGGCAAAAATCCAATATATATCTGGTGATATCTCGGGTGCTATTAGAGATAGCGCAATAAACCAAAGTGAATTATCTGCAGGAGGCACTGGTGCATGAATCTGTGCAGCGGGAACGACCTCGGAACACCAGGGGCCGAGAAAACCACAGTCTCATGTGGCCGGACACTCAGGGTCCGGGGAAAATCCAATATATATCTGGTGATATCTCGGGTGCTATTACACATAGCGCAATAAATCAAAGTGCATTGTCTGTAGGAGGCCCTGGCGCATGAATCTGTGCAGCGGGAACGACCTCGAACCACCAGGGGCCGAGAAAACCACAGTCTCATGGTGCCGGACAGTCAGGGTCAGGGGAAAATCCAATATATATCTGGTGATATCTCGGGTGCTATTAGGGATAGCGCAATTAACCAAAGTGAATTATCTGCAGGAGGCCCTGGCGCATGAATCTGTGCAGCGGGAACGACCTCGGACCACCAGGGGCCGAGAAAACCACCGTGACATGGCGCCGGACACCCAAGGTCATGTAAATACCCAGGATGTATCTGATGATATCTCGGGTGCTATTAGAGATAGCGCAATAAACCAAAGTGAATTATCTGCGGGTGGCCCTGGCGCATGAATCTGTGCAGCGGCAACGACCTCGGGCCACCAGGGGCCGAGAAAACCACCGACACATGGGGCCGGACACTCAGGGTCAGGGTAAAATCCAATATATATCTGGTGATATCTCGGCTGCTATTAGAGATAGCGCAATAAATCAAAGTGCATTGTCTGTAGGAGGCCCTGGCGCATGCATCAGGCCAGCGGGAACGACCTCGGACCACCAGGGGCCGAGAAAACCACAGTCTCATAGGGCCGGACACACAGGCTCAGGGGAAAATCCAATATATATCTGGTGATATCTCGGGTGCTATTAGAGATAGCGCAATAAATCAAAGTGCATTGTCTGCAGGAGGCCCAGACGCATGAATCTGTGCAGCGGGAACGAGCTCGGTCCACCAGCGGCGGAGAAAACCACAGTCTCATGGGGCCGAGAACTCAGGGTCAGGCAAAAATCCAATATATATCTGGTGATATCTCGGGTGCTATTAGAGATAGCGCAATAAACCAAAGTGAATTATCTGCGGGAGGCCCTGGCGCATGAATCTGTGCAGCGGCAACGACCTCGGGCCACCAGGGGCCGAGAAAACCACCGACACATGGGGCCGGACACTCAGGGTCAGGGTAAAATCCAATATATATCTGGTGATATCTCGGCTGCTATTAGAGATAGCGCAATAAATCAAAGTGCATTGTCTGCAGGAGGCCCTGGCGCATGAATCTGGGCAGCGGGAACGACCTCGGATCACCAGGGTCCGAGAAAACCACCGTCTCATGTTGCCGGACACTCAGGGTCAGGGGAAAATCCAATATATATCTGGTGATATCTCGGGTGCTATTAGAGATAGCGCAATAAACCAAAGTGAATTATCTGCAGGAGGGCCTGGCGCATGAATCTGTGCAGCGGGAACGACCTCGGACCACCAGGGGCCGAGAAAACCACCGACACATGGGGCCGGACACTCAGGGTCAGGCAAAAATCCAATATATATCTGGTGATATCTCGGGTGCTATTAGAGATAGCGCAATAAACCAAAGTGAATTGTCTGCGGGAGGCCCTGGCGCATGAATCTGTGCAGCGGGAACGACCTCGGACCACCAGGGGCCGAGAAAACCACAGTCTCATGGGGCCGAGAACTCAGGGTCAGGGAAAAATCCATTATATATCTCGTGATATATCGGGTGCCATTAGAGATAGCGCGATAAATCAAAGTGCATTGTCTGCAGGAGGCCCTGACGCATGAATCTGTGCAGCGGGAACGACCTCGGACCACCAGGGGCCGAGACAACCACCGTCTCATGGGGCCGGACACTCAGGGTCAGGGGAAAATCCAATATATATCTGGTGATATCTCGGGTGCTATTAGAGATAGCGCAATAAATCAAAGTGCATTGTCTGCGGGAGGCCCTGGCGCATGAATCTGTGCAGCGGCAACGACCTCGGGCCACCAGGGGCCGAGAAAACCACCGACACATGGGGCCGGACACTCAGGGTCAGGGTAAAATACAATATATATCTGGTGATATCTCGGCTGCTATTAGAGATAGCGCAAATAAATCAAAGTGCATTGTCTGCAGGAGGCCCTGGCGCATGAATCTGGGCAGCGGGAACGACCTCGGATCACCAGGGTCCGAGAAAACCAACGTCTCATGTTGCCGGACACTCAGGGTCAGGGGAAAATCCAATATATATCTGGTGATGTCTCGGGTGCTATTATAGATAGCGCAATAAACCAAAGTGAATTATCTGCAGGAGGCCCTGGCGCATGAATCTGTGCAGCGGGAACGACCTCGGATCACCAGGGGCCGAGAAAACCACAGTCTCATGTGGCCGGACACTCAGGGTCCGGGGAAAATCCAATATATATCTGGTGATATCTCGGGTGCTATTACACATAGCGCAATAAATCAAAGTGCATTGTCTGTAGGAGGCCCTGGCGCATGAATCTGTGCAGCGGGAACGACCTCGGACCACCAGGGGCCGAGACAACCACCGTCTCATGGGGCCGGACACTCAGGGTCAGGGGAAAATCCAATATATATCTGGTGATATCTCGGGTGCTATTAGAGATAGCGCAATAAACCAAAGTGAATTATCTGCAGGAGGCCCTGGCGCATGAATCTGTGCAGCGGGAAGGACCTCGGACCACCAGGGGCCTAGAAAACCACCGTCTCATGGGGCCGGACACTCAGGGTCGGGTAAAAATCCAATATATATCTGGTGATATCTCGGTTGCTATTAGAGATAGCGCAATAAACCAAAGTGAATTGTGTGCAGGAGGCCCTGGCGCATGAATCTGTGCAGCGGGAACGACCTCGGACCACCATGGGCAGAGAAAACCACAGTCTCATGGGGCCGAGAACTCAGGGTCAGGGAAAAATCCATTATATATCTGGTGATATATCGGGTGCCATTAGAGATAGCGCGATAAATCAAAGTGCATTGTCTGCAGGAGGCCCTGACGCATGAATCTGTGCAGCGGGAACGACCTCGGACCACCAGGGGCCGAGACAACCACCGTCTCATGGGGCCGGACACTCAGGGTCAGGGGAAAATTCAATATATATCTGGTGATATCTCGGGTGCTATTAGAGATAGCGCAATAAACCAAAGTGAATTATCTGCAGGAGGCTCTGGCGCATGAATCTGTGCAGCGGGAACGACCTCGGATCACCAGGGGCCGAGAAAACCACAGTCTCATGTGGCCGGACACTCAGGGTCCGGGGAAAATCCAATATATATCTGGTGATATCTCGGGTGCTATTACACATAGCGCAATAAATCAAAGTGCATTGTCTGTAGGAGGCCCTGGCGCATGAATCTGTGCAGCGGGAACGACCTCGGACCACCAGGGGCCGAGACAACCACCGTCTCATGGGGCCGGACACTCAGGGACAGGGGAAAATCCAATATATATCTGGTGATATCTCGGGTGCTATTAGAGATAGCGCAATAAATCAAAGTGCATTGTCTGCAGGAGGCCCAGACGCATGGACCTGTGCAGCGGGAACGAGCGCGGTGCACCAGCGGCGGAGAAAACCACAGTCTCATGGGGCCGAGAACTCAGGGTCAGGCAAAAATCCAATATATATCTGGTGATATCTCGGGTGCTATAAGAGATAGCGCAATAAACCAAAGTGAATTATCTGCAGGAGGCCCTGGCGCATGAATCTGTGCAGCGGGAACGACCTCGGACCACCAGGGGCCGAGACAACCACCGTCTCATGGGGCCGGAAACTCAGGGTCAGGGGAAAATCCAATATATATCTGGTGATATCTCGGGTGCTATTAGAGATAGCGCAATAAATCAAAGTGCATTGTCTGCAGGAGGTCCAGACGCATGAATCTGTGCAGCGGGAACGACCTCGGTCTACCAGGGGCCGAGAAAACCACAGTCTCATGGGGCCGAGTACTCAGGGTCAGGCAAAAATCCAATATATATCTGGTGATATCTCGGGGGCTATTAGAGATAGCGCAATAAATCAAAGTGCATTGTCTGCAGGAGGCCCAGACGCATGAATCTGTGCAGCGGGAACGACCTCGGTCCACCAGGGACCGAGAAACCCACAGTCTCATGGGGCCGAGAACTCAGGGTCAGGCAAAAATCCAATATATATCTGGTGATATCTCGGGTGCTATTAGGGATAGCGCTATTAACCAAAGTGAATTATCTGCAGGAGGCCCTGGCGCATGAATCTGTGAAGCGGGATCGACCTCGGACCACCAGGGGCCGAGAAAACCACCGTCTCATGGGGCCGGACACTCAGGGTCAGTGAAAAATCCAATATATATCTGATGATATCTCGGGTGCTATTAGAGAGAGCGCAATAAACCAAAGTGAATTATCTGCAGGAGGCCCTGGCGCATGAATCTGTGCAGCGGGAACGACCTCGGACCACCAGGGGCCGAGAAAACCACCGTCTCATGGGGCCGGTCACTCAGGGTCGGGTAAAAATCCAATATATATCTGGTGATATCTCGGTTGCTATTAGAGATAGCGCAATAAACCAAAGTGAATTGTCTGCAGGAGGCCCTGGCGCATGAATCTGTGCAGCGGGAACGACCTCGGACCACCAGGGGACGAGAAAACCACCGTCACATGGCGCCGGACACCCAAGGTCATGTAAATACCCAGGATGTATCTGATGATATCTCGGGTGCTATTAGAGATAGCGCAATAAACCAAAGTGAATTATCTGCAGGAGGCCCTGGCGCATGAACCTGTGCAGCGGGAACGACCTCGGACCACCAGGGGCCGAGAAAACCACAGTCTCATGGTGCCGGACAGTCAGGGTCAGGGGAAAATCCAATATATATCTGGTGATATCTCGGGTGCTATTACACATAGCGCAATAAATCAAAGTGCATTGTCTGTAGGAGGCCCTGGCGCATGAATCTCTGCAGCGGGAACGACCTCGCACCACCAGGGGCCGAGAAAACCACAGTCTCAATGGTGCCGGACAGTCAGGGTCAGGGGAAAATCCAATATATATCTGGTGATATCTCGGGTGCTATTAGGGATAGCGCAATTAACCAAAGTGAATTATCTGCAGGAGGCCCTGGCGCATGAACCTGTGCAGCGGGAACGACCTCGGACCACCAGGGGCCGAGAAAACCATCGTCTCATGGGGCCGGACACTCAGGGTCGGGTAAAAATCCAATATATATCTGGTGATATCTCGGGTGCTATTAGAGATAGCGCAATAAACCAAAGTGAATTGTCTGCAGCAGGCCCTGGCGCATGAATCAGTGCAGCGGGACCGACCTCGGACCACCAGGGGCCGAGAAAACCACCGTCACATGGCGCCGGACACCCAAGGTCATGTAAATACCCAGGATGAATCTGATGATATCTCGGGTGCTATTAGAGATAGCGCAATAAACCAAAGTGAATTATCTGCAGGAGGCCCTGGCGCATGAATCTGTGCAGCGGGAACGACCTCGGACCACCACGGGCGGAGAAAACCACAGTCTCATGGGGCAGGACACTCAGGGTCAGGGTAAAATCCAATATATATCTGGTGATATCTCGGGTGCTATTAGAGATAGCGCAATAAACCAAAGTGAATTGTCTGCAGCAGGCCCTGGCGCATGAATCTGTGCAGCGGGAACGACCTCGGACCACCAGGGTCCGAGAAAACCACCGTCTCATGTTGCCGGACACTCAGGGTCAGGGGAAAATCCAATATATATCTGGTGATATCTCGGGTGCTATTAGAGATAGCGCAATAAACCAAAGTGAATTATCGGCAGGAGGCCCTGGCGCATGAATCTGTGCAGCGGGAACGACCTCGGACCACCAGGGTCCGAGAAAACCACAGTCTCATGGGGCCGGACACTCAGGGTCAGGGAAAAATCCAATATATATCTGGTGATATCTCGGGTGCTATTACAGAGAGCGCAATAAATCAAAGTGAATTATCTGCTGGAGGCCCTGGCGCATGAATGTGTGCAGTGGGAACGACCTCCGACCACCAGCGTCCGAGAAAACCACAGTCTCATGGGGTCGGACACTCAGGGTCAGGGAAAAATCCAATATATATCTGGTGATATATCGGGTGCTATTAGAGATAGCGCAATAAATCAAAGTGCATTGTCTGTAGGAGGCCCTGGAGCATGAATCTGGGCAGCCGGGACGACCTCGAACCACCAGGGTCCGAGAAAACCACCGTCTCATGTTGCCGGACACACAGGGTCAGAGGAAAATCCAATATATATCTGGTGATATCTCGGGTGCTATTAGAGATAGCGCAATAAACCAAAGTGAATTATCTGCAGGAGGTCCTGGCGCATGAATCTGTGCAGCGGGAACGACCTCGGTCCACCAGGGGCCGAGAAAACCATCGTCTCATGGGGCCGGACACTCAGGGTCGGGTAAAAATCCAATATATATCTGGTGATATCTCGGGTGCTATTGGAGATAGCGCAATAAACCAAAGTGAATTATCTGCAGGAGGTCCTGGCGCATGAATCTGTGCAGCGGGAACGACCTCGGTCCACCAGGGGCCGAGAAAACCATCGTCTCATGGGGCCGGACACTCAGGGTCGGGTAAAAATCCAATATATATCTGGTGATATCTCGGGTGCTATTGGAGATAGCGCAATAAACCAAAGTGAATTATCTGCAGCAGGCCCTGGCGCATGAATCTGTGCAGCGGGTCCGACCTCGGACCACCAGGGGCCGAGAAAACCACCGTCACATGGCGCCGGACACCCAAGGTCATGTAAATACCCAGGATGAATCTGATGATATCTCGGGTGCTATTAGAGATAGCGCAATAAACCAGAGTGAATTATCTGCAGGAGGCCCTGGCGCATGAATCTGTGCAGCGGGAACGTCCTCGGACCACCACGGGCGGAGAAAACCACAGTCTCATGGGGCAGGACACTCAGGGTCAGGGAAAAATCCAATATATATCTGGTGATATCTCGGGTGCTATTAGACATAGCGCAATAAACCAAAGTGAATTATCTGCAGGAGGTCCTGGCGCATGAATCTGTGCAGCGGGAACGACCTCGGACCACGAGGGGCCGAGAAAACCACAGTCTCATGGGGCCGGACACTCAGGGTCAGGGAAAAATCCATTATATATCTAGTGATATATCGGTTGCTATTAGAGATAGCGCAATAAACCAAAGTGAATTGTCTGCAGGAGGCCCTGGCGCATGAATCTGTGCAGCGGGAACGACCTCGGTCCACCAGGGGCCGAGAAAACCACCGTCACATGGCGCCGGACACCCAAGGTCATGTAAATACCCAGGATGTATCTGATGATATCTCGGGTGCTATTAGAGATAGCGCAATAACCCAAAGTGAATTATCTGCAGGAGGCCCTGGCGCATGAATCTGTGCAGCGGGAACGACCTCGGACCACCAGGGGCCGAGAAAACCACAGTCTCATGGTGCCGGACAGTCAGGGTCAGGGGAAAATCCAATATATATCTGGTGATATCTCGGGTGCTATTAGGGATAGCGCAATTAACCAAAGTGAATTATCTGCAGGAGGCCCTGGCGCTTGAACCTGTGCAGCGGGAACGACCTCGGACCACCAGGGTCCGAGAAAACCACCGTCTCATGTTGCCGGACACTCAGGGTCAGGGGAAAATCCAATATATATCTGGTGATATCTCGGGTGCTATTAGAGATAGCGCAATAAACCAAAGTGAATTATCTGCAGGAGGCCCTGGCGCATGAATCTGTGCAGCGGGAACGACCTCGGACCACCAGGGTCCGAGAAAACCACTGTCTCATGGGGCCGGACACTCAGGGTCAGGGAAAAATCCAATATATATCTGGTGATATCTCGGGTGCTATTACAGAGAGCGCAATAAATCAAAGTGAATTATCTGCTGGAGGCCCTGGCGCATGAATGTGTGCAGTGGGAACGACCTCCGACCACCAGCGTCCGAGAAAACCACCGTCTCATGGGGTCGGACACTCAGGGTCAGGGAAAAATCCAATATATATCTGATGATATATCGGGTGCTATTAGAGATAGCGCAATAAATCAAAGTGCATTGTCTGTAGGAGGCCCTGGAGCATGAATCTGGGCAGCCGGGACGACCTCGAACCACCAGGGTCCGAGAAAACCATCGTCTCATGGGGCCGGACACTCAGGGTCGGGTAAAAATCCAATATATATCTGGTGATATCTCGGTTGCTATTAGAGATAGCGCAATAAACCAAAGTGAATTGTCTGCAGGAGGCCCTGGCGCATGAATCTGTGCAGCGGGAACGACCTCGGTCCACCAGGGGCCGAGAAAACCACCGTCACATGGCGCCGGACACCCAAGGTCATGTAAATACCCAGGATGTATGTGATGATATCTCGGGTGCTATTAGAGATAGCGCAATAACCCAAAGTGAATTATCTGCAGGAGGCCGTGGCGCATGAATCTGTGCAGCGGGAACGACCTCGGACCACCAGGGGCCGAGAAAACCACAGTCTCATGGTGCCGGACAGTCAGGGTCAGGGGAAAATCCAATATATATCTGGTGATATCTCGGGTGCTATTAGGGATAGCGCAATTAACCAAAGTGAATTATCTGCAGGAGGCCCTGGCGCTTGAACCTGTGCAGCGGGAACGACCTCGGACCACCAGGGGCCGAGAAAACCACCGTCTCATGGGGCCGGACACTCAGGGTCGGGTAAAAATCCAATATATATCTGGTGTTATCTCGGGTGCTATTAGAGATAGCGCAATACACCAAAGTGAATTGTCTGCAGCAGGCCCTGGCGCATGAATCTGTGCAGCGGGTCCGACCTCGGACCACCAGGGGCCGAGAAAACCACCGTCACATGGCGCCGGACACCCAAGGTCATGTAAATACCCAGGATGAATCTGATGATATCTCGGGTGCTATTAGAGATAGCGCAATAACCCAAAGTGAATTATCTGCAGGAGGCCCTGGCGCATGAATCTGTGCAGCGGGAACGTCCTCGGACCACCACGGGCGGAGAAAACCACAGTCTCATGGGGCAGGACACTCAGGGTCAGGGAAAAATCCAATATATATCTGGTGATATCTCGGTGCTATTAGACATAGCGCAATAAACCAAAGTGAATTATCTGCAGGAGGTCCTGGCGCATGAATCTGTGCAGCGGGAACGACCTCGGACCACGAGGGGCCGAGAAAAACACGGTCTCATGGGGCCGAGAACTCAGGGTCAGGCAAAAATCCAATATATATCTGGTGATATCTCGGGTGCTATTAGAGATAGCGCAATAAACCAAAGTGAATTGTCTGCGGGAGGCCCTGGCGCATGAATCTGTGCAGCGGGAACGACCTCGGACCACCAGGGGCCGAGAAAACCACCGTCTCATGGGGCCGGACACTCAGGGTCAGGGGAAAGTCCAATATATATCTGGTGATATCTCGGGTGCTATTAGAGAGAGCGCAATAAATCAAAGTGCATTGTCTGCAGGAGGCCCAGACGCATGAATCTGTACAGCGGCAACGACCTCGGACCACCAAGGGCCGAGAAAACCACCGACACATGGGGCCGCACTCCCAAGGTCATGTAAAAACCCAGGATGTATCTGATGATATCTCGGGTGCTATTAGAGATAGCGCAATAAACCAAAGTGAATTGTCTGCGGGAGGCCCTGGCGCATGAATCTGTGCAGCGGCAACGACCTCGGGCCACCAGGGGCCGAGAAAACCACCGACACATGGGGCCGGACACTCAGGGTCAGGGTAAAATACAATATATATCTGGTGATATCTCGGCTGCTATTAGAGATAGCGCAATAAATCAAAGTGCATTGTCTGCAGAAGGCCCTGGCGCATGAATCTGGGCAGCGGGAACGACCTCGGATCTCCAGGGTCCGAGAAAACCATCGTCTCATGTTGCCGGACACTCAGGGTCAGGGGAAAATCCAATATATATCTGGTGATATCTCGGGTGCTATTAGAGATAGCGCAATAAACCAAAGTGAATTATCTGCAGGAGGGCCTGGCGCATGAATCTGTGCAGCGGGAACGACCTCGGACCACCAGGGGCCGAGAAAACCACCGTCTCATGGGGCCGGACACTCAGCGTCGGGTAAAAATCCAATATATATCTGGTGATATCTCGGTTGCTATTAGAGATAGCGCAATAAACCAAAGTGAATTATCTGCAGGAGGCCCTGGCGCATGAATCTGTGCAGCGGGAACGACCTCGGATCACCAGGGGCCGAGAAAATCACAGTCTCATGTGGCCGGACACTCAGAGTCCGGGGAAAATCCAATATATATCTGGTGATATCTCGGGTGCTATTACACATAGCGCAATAAATCAAAGTGCATTGTCTGTAGGAGGCCCTGGCGCATGAATCTGTGCAGCGGGAACGACCTCGGACCACCAGGGGCCGAGACAACCACCGTCTCATGGGGCCGGACACTCAGGGTCAGGGGAAAATCCAATATATATCTGGTGATATCTCGGGTGCTATTAGAGATAGCGCAATAAATCAAAGTGCATTGTCTGCAGGAGGCCCAGACGCATAAATCTGTGCAGCGGGAACGAGCGCGGTCCACCAGCGGCGGAGAAAACCACAGTCTCATGGGGCCGAGAACTCAGGGTCAGGCAAAAATCCAATATATATCTGGTGATATCTCGGGTGCTATAAGAGATAGCGCAATAAACCAAAGTGAATTATCTGCAGGAGGCCCTGGCGCATGAATCTGTGCAGCGGGAACGACCTCGGACCACCAGGGGCCGAGACATCCACCGTCTCATGGGGCCGGACACTCAGGGTCAGGGGAAAATCCAATATATATCTGGTGATATCTCGGGTGCTATTAGAGATAGCGCAATAAATCAAAGTGCATTGTCTGCAGGAGGTCCAGACGCATGAATCTGTGCAGCGGGAACGACCTCGGTCCACCAGGGGCCGAGAAAACCACAGTCTCATGGGGCCGAGTGCTCAGGGTCAGGCAAAAATCCAATATATATCTGGTGATATCTCGGGTGCTATTAGAGATAGCGCAATAAATCAAAGTGCATTGTCTGCAGGAGGCCCAGACGCATGAATCTGTGCAGCGGGAACGACCTCGGTCCACCAGGGACCGAGAAACCCACAGTCTCATGGGGCCGAGAACTCAGGGTCAGGCAAAAATCCAATATATATCTGGTGATATCTCGGGTGCTATTAGGGATAGCGCTATTAACCAAAGTGAATTATCTGCAGGAGGCCCTGGCGCATGAATCTGTGAAGCGGGAACGACCTCGGACCACCAGGGGCCGAGAAAACCACCGTCTCATGGGGCCGGACACTCAGGGTCAGTGAAAAATCCAATATATATCTGATGATATCTCGGGTGCTATTAGAGATAGCGCAATAAACCAAAGTGAATTATCTGGAGGAGGCCCTGGCGCATGAATCTGTGCAGCGGGAACGACCTCGGACCACCAGGGGCCGAGAAAACCACAGTCTCATGGTGCCGGACAGTCAGGGTCAGGGGAAAATCCAATATATATCTGGTGATATCTCGGGTGCTATTACACATAGCGCAATAAATCAAGTGCATTGTCTGTAGGAGGCCCTGGCGAATGAATCTCTGCAGCGGGAACGACCTCGGACCACCAGGGGCCGAGAAAACCACAGTCTCAATGGTGCCGGACAGTCAGGGTCAGGGGAAAATCCAATATATATCTGGTGATATCTCGGGTGCTATTAGGGATAGCGCAATTAACCAAAGTGAATTATCTGCAGGAGGCCCTGGCGCATGAATCAGTGCAGCGGGACCGACCTCGGACCACCAGGGGCCGAGAAAACCACCGTCACATGGCGCCGGACACCCAAGGTCATGTAAATACCCAGGATGAATCTGATGATATCTCGGGTGCTATTAGAGATAGCGCAATAAACCAAAGTGAATTATCTGCAGGAGGCCCTGGCGCATGAATCTGTGCAGCGGGAACGACCTCGGACCACCACGGGCGGAGAAAACCACAGTCTCATGGGGCAGGACACTCAGGGTCAGGGTAAAATCCAATATATATCTGGTGATATCTCGGGTGCTATTAGAGATAGCGCAATAAACCAAAGTGAATTGTCTGCAGCAGGCCCTGGCGCATGAATCTGTGCAGCGGGAACGACCTCGGACCACCAGGGTCCGAGAAAACAACCGTCTCATGTTGCCGGACACTCAGGGTCAGGGGAAAATCCAATATATATCTGGTGATATCTCGGGTGCTATTAGAGATAGCGCAATAAACCAAAGCGAATTATCTGCAGGAGGTCCTGGCGCATGAATCTGTGCAGCGGGAACGACCTCGGTCCACCAGGGGCCGAGAAAACCATCGTCTCATGGGGCCGGACACTCAGGGTCGGGTAAAAATCCAATATATATCCGGTGATATCTCGGTTGCTATTAGAGATAGCGCAATAAACCAAAGTGAATTGTCTGCAGGAGGCCCTGGCGCATGAATCTGTGCAGCGGGAACGACCTCGGACCACCACGGGCGGAGAAAACCACAGTCTCATGGGGCAGGACACTCAGGGTCAGGGTAAAATCCAATATATATCTGGTGATATCTCGGGTGCTATTAGAGATAGCGCAATAAACCAAAGTGAATTGTCTGCAGCAGGCCCTGGCGCATGAATCTGTGCAGCGGGAACGACCTCGGACCACCAGGGTCCGAGAAAACAACCGTCTCATGTTGCCGGACACTCAGGGTCAGGGGAAAATCCAATATATATCTGGTGATATCTCGGGTGCTATTAGAGATAGCGCAATAAACCAAAGCGAATTATCTGCAGGAGGCCCTGGCGCATGAATCTGTGCAGCGGGAACGACCTCGGACCACCAGGGTCCGAGAAAACCACAGTCTCATGGGGCCGGACACTCAGGGTCAGGGAAAAATCCAATATATATCTGGTGATATCTCGGGTGCTATTACAGAGAGCGCAATAAATCAAAGTGAATTATCTGCTGGAGGCCCTGGCGCATGAATGTGTGCAGTGGGAACGACCTCCGACCACCAGCGTCCGAGAAAACCACCGTCTCATGGGGTCGGACACTCAGGGTCAGGGAAAAATCCAATATATATCTGGTGATATATCGGGTGCTATTAGAGATAGCGCAATAAATCAAAGTGCATTGTCTGTAGGAGGCCCTGGAGCATGAATCTGGGCAGCCGGGACGACCTCGAACCACCAGGGTCCGAGAAAACCACCGTCTCATGTTGCCGGACACACAGGGTCAGAGGAAAATCCAATATATATCTGGTGATATCTCGGGTGCTATTAGAGATAGCGCAATAAACCAAAGTGAATTATCTGCAGGAGGCCCTGGCGCATGAATCTGTGCAGCGGGAACGACCTCGGACCACCAGGGGCCGAGAAAACCACAGTCTGATGGTGCCGGACAGTCAGGGTCAGGGGAAAATCCAATATATATCTGGTGATATCTCGGGTGCTATTAGGGATAGCGCAATTAACCAAAGTGAATTATCTGCAGGAGGCCCTGGCGCTTGAACCTGTGCAGCGGGAACGACCTCGGACCACCAGGGGCCGAGAAAACCACCGTCTCATGGGGCCGGACACTCAGGGTCAGTGAAAAATCCAATATATATCTGATGATATCTCGGGTGCTATTAGAGATAGCGCAATAAACCAAAGTGAATTATCTGCAGGAGGCACTGGCGCATGAATCTGTGCAGCGGGAACGACCTCGGACCACCAGGGGCCGAGAAAACCACCGTCTCATGGGGCCGGACACTCAGGGTCGGGTAAAAATCCAATATATATCTGGTGATATCTCGGGTGCTATTACACATAGCGCAATAAATCAAAGTGCATTGTCTGTAGGAGGCCCTGGCGCATGAATCTGTGCAGCGGGAACGACCTCGGACCACCAGGGGCCGAGAAAACCACAGTCTCAATGGTGCCGGACAGTCAGGGTCAGGGGAAAATCCAATATATATCTGGTGATATCTCGGGTGCTATTAGAGATAGCGCAATAAACCAAAGTGAATTGTCTGCCGGAGGCCCTGGCGCATGAACCTGTGTAGCGGGAACGACCTCGGACCACCAGGGGCCGAGAAAACCACCGTCTCATGGGGCCGGACACTCAGGGTCCGGTAAAAATCCAATATATATCTGGTGATATCTCGGGTGCTATTAGAGATAGCGCAATAAACCAAAGTGAATTGTCTGCAGCAGGCCCTGGCGCATGAATCAGTGCAGCGGGACCGACCTCGGACCACCAGGGGCCGAGAAAACCACCGTCACATGGCGCCGGACACCCAAGGTCATGTAAATACCCAGGATGAATCTGATGATATCTCGGGTGCTATTAGAGATAGCGCAATAAACCAAAGTGAATTATCTGCAGGAGGCCCTGGCGCATGAATCTGTGCAGCGGGAACGACCTCGGACCACCAGGGTCCGAGAAAACCACAGTCTCATGGGGCCAGACACTCAGGGTCAGGGAAAAATCCAATATATATCTGGTGATATCTCGGGTGCTATTACAGAGAGCGCAATAAATCAAAGTGAATTATCTGCAGGAGGTCCTGGCGCATGAATCTGTGCAGCGGGAACGACCTCGGTCCACCAGGGGCCGAGAAAACCATCGTCTCATGGGGCCGGACACTCAGGGTCGGGTAAAAATCCAATATATATCCGGTGATATCTCGGTTGCTATTAGAGATAGCGCAATAAACCAAAGTGAATTGTCTGCAGGAGGCCCTGGCGCATGAATCTGTGCAGCGGGAACGATCTCGGTCCACCAGGGGCCGAGAAAACCACCGTCACATGGCGCCGGACACCCAAGGTCATGTAAATACCCAGGATGTATCTGATGATATCTCGGGTGCTATTAGGGATAGCGCAATTAACCAAAGTGAATTATCTGCAGGAGGCCCTGGCGCTTGAACCTGTGCAGCGGGAACGACCTCGGACCACCAGGGGCCGAGAAAACCACCGTCTCATGGGGCCGGACACTCAGGGTCAGTGAAAAATCCAATATATATCTGATGATATCTCGGGTGCTATTAGAGATAGCGCAATAAACCAAAGTGAATTATCTGCAGGAGGCACTGGCGCATGAATCTGAGCAGCGGGAACGACCTCGGACCACCAGGGGCCGAGAAAACCACCGTCTCATGGGGCCGGACACTCAGGGTCGGGTAAAAATCCAATATATATCTGGTGATATCTCGGGTGCTATAAGAGATAGCGCAATAAACCAAAGAGAATTGTCTGCAGCAGGCCCTGGCGCATGAATCTGTGCAGCGGGTCCGACCTCGGACCACCAGGGGCCGAGAAAACCACCGTCACATGGCGCCGGACACCCAAGGTCATGTAAATACCCAGGATGTATCTGATGATATCTCGGGTGCTATTAGAGATAGCGCAATAAACCAAAGTGATTTATCTGCAGGAGGCCCTGCCGCATGAATCTGTGCAGCGGGAACGACCTCGGTCCACCAGGGGCCGAGAAAACCACCGTCACATGGCGCCGGACACCCAAGGTCATGTAAATACCCAGGATGTATATGATGATATCTCGGGTGCTATTAGAGATAGCGCAATAACCCAAAGTGAATTATCTGCAGGAGGCCCTGGCGCATGAATCTGTGCAGCGGGAACGACCTCGGACAACCAGGGGCCGAGAAAACCACCGTCTCATGGGGCCGGACACTCAGGGTCGGGTAAAAATCCAATATATATCTGGTGATATCTCGGGTGCTATTAGAGATAGCGCAATAAACCAAATTGAATTATCTGCAGGAGGTCCTGGCGCATGAATCTGTGCAGCGGGAACGACCTCGGTCCACCAGGGGCCGTGAAAACCATCGTCTCATGGGGCCGGACACACAGGGTCGGGTAAAAATCCAATATATATCTGGTGATATCTCGGTTGCTATTAGAGATAGCGCAATAAACCAAAGTGAATTGTCTGCAGGAGGCCCTGGCGCATGAATCTGTGCAGCGGGAACGACCTCGGTCCACCAGGGGCCGAGAAAACCACCGTCACATGGCGCCGGACACCCAAGGTCATGTAAATACCCAGGATGTATCTGATGATATCTCGGGTGCTATTAGAGATAGCGCAATAACCCAAAGTGAATTATCTGCAGGAGGCCCTGGCGCATGAATCTGTGCAGCGGGAACGACCTCGGACCAACATGGGCCGAGAAAACCACAGTCTCATGGTGCCGGACTGTCAGGGTCAGGGGAAAATCCAATATATATCTGGTGATATCTCGGGTGCTATTAGGGATAGCGCAATTAACCAAAGTGAATTATCTGCAGGAGGCCCTGGCGCTTGAACCTGTGCAGCGGGAACGACCTCGGACCACCAGGGGCCGAGAAAACCACCGTCTGATGGGGCCGGACACTCAGGGTCAGTGAAAAATCCAATATATATCTGGTGATATCTCGCGTGCTATTAGAGATAGCGCAATAAACCAAAGTGAATTATCTGCAGGAGGCCCTGGCGCATGAATCTGTGCAGCGGGAACGACCTCGGACCACCAGGGGCCGAGAAAACCACCGTCTCATGGGGCCGGACACTCAGGGTCCGGTAAAAATCCAATATATATCTGGTGATATCTCGGGTGCTATTAGAGATAGCGCAATATACCAAAGTGAATTGTCTGCAGCAGGCCCTGGCGCATGAATCTGTGCAGCGGGTCCGACCTCGGACCACCAGGGGCCGAGAAAACCACCGTCACATGGCGCCGGACACCCAAGGTCATGTAAAAACCCAGGATGAATCTGATGATATCTCGGGTGCTATTAGAGATAGCGCAATAAACCAAAGTGAATTATCTGCAGGAGACCCTGGCGCATGAATCTGTGCAGCGGGAACGTCCTCGGACCACCACGGGCGGAGAAAACCACAGTCTCATGGGGCAGGACACTCAGGGTCAGGGAAAAATCCAATATATATCTGATGATATCTCGGGTGCTATTAGAGAGAGCGCAATAAACCAAAGTGCATTGTCTGCAGGAGGCCCAGACGCATTAATCTGTGCAGCGGGAACGAGCTCGGTCCACCAGCGGCGGAGAAAACCACAGTCTCATGGGGCCGAGAACTCAGGGTCAGGCAAAAATCCAATATATATCTGGTGATATCTCGGGTGCTATTAGAGATAGCCCAATAAACCAAAGTGAATTGTCTGCAGCAGGCCCTGGCGCATGAATCTGTGCAGCGGGAACGACCTCGGACCACCAGGGTCCGAGAAAACCACCGTCTCATGTTGCCGGACACTCAGGGTCAGGGGAAAATCCAATATATATCTGGTGATATCTCGGGTGCTATTAGAGATAGCGCAATAAACCAAAGTGAATTATCTGCAGGAGGCCCTGGCGCATGAATCTGTGCAGCGGGAACGACCTCGGACCACCAGGGGCCGAGAAAACCACAGTCTCATGGGGCCGGACACTCAGGGTCAGGGAAAAATCCAATATATATCTGGTGATATCTCGGGTGCTATTACAGATAGCGCAATAAATCAAAGTGCATTGTCTGTAGGAGGCCCTGGCGCATGAATCTGACCAGCGGGAACGACCCCGGACCACCAGGGGCCGAGAAAACCACAGTCTCATGGGGCCGGACGCACAGGGTCAGGGGAAAATCCAATATATATCTGATGATATCTCGGGTGCTATTAGAGAGAGCGCAATAAACCAAAGTGAATTATCTGCAGAAGGCCCTGGCGCATGAATCTGTGCAGCGGGAACGACCTCGGACCACCAGGGGCCGAGAAAACCACCGTCTCATGGGGTCGGACACTCAGGGTCAGGGAAAAATCCAATATATATCTGGTGATATCTCGGGTGCTATTAGAGATAGCGCAATAAGTCAAAGTGCATTTTCTGTAGGAGGCCCTGGCGCATGAATCTGACCAGCGGGAACGACCTCGGACCACCAGGGGCCGAGAAAACCACAGTCTCATGGGGCCGGACACTCAGGGTCAGGGGAAAATCCAATATATATCTGGTGATATCTCGGGTGCTATTAGAGAGAGCGCAATAAACCAAAGTGAATTGTCTGCAGGAGGCCCTGGCGCATGAATTTGTGCAGCGGGAACGAACTCGGACCACCAGGGGCCGAGAAAACCACAGTCTCATGGTTGCCGGACACTCAGGGTCAGAGGAAAATCCAATATATATCTGGTGATATCTCGGTTGCTATTAGAGATAGCGCAATAAACCAAAGTGAATTATCTGCAGGAGTCCCTGGCGCATGAATTTGTGCAGCGGGAACGACCTCGGACCACCAGGGGCCGAGAAAACCGCCGTCACATGGCGACGGACACCCAAGGTCATGTAAATACCCAGGATGTATCTGATGATATCTCGGGTGCTATTAGAGATAGCGCAATAAACCAAAGTGAATTATCTGCAGGAGGCCCTGGCGCATGAATCTGTGCAGCGGGAAGGACCTCGGACCACCAGGGGCCGAGAAAACCACAGTCTCATGGGGCCGAGAACTCAGGGTGAGAGAAAAATCCATTATATATCTGGTGATATATCGGTTGCCATTAGAGATAGCGCGATAAATCAAAGTGCATTGTCTGCAGGAGGCCCTGACGCATGAATCTGTGCAGCGGGAACGACCTCGAACCACCAGGGGCCGAGACAACCACCGTCTCATGGGGCCGGACACTCAGGGTCAGGGGAAAATCCAATATATATCTGGTGATATCTCGGGTGCTATTAGAGATAGCGCAATAAATCAAAGTGCATTGTCTGCAGGAGGCCCAGACGCATGAATCTGTGCAGCGGCAACGACCTCGGGCCACCAGGGGCCGAGAAAACCACCGACACATGGGGCCGGACACTCAGGGTCAGGGTAAAATCCAATATATATCTGGTGATATCTCGGCTGCTATTAGAGATAGCGCAATAAATCAAAGTGCATTGTCTGCAGGAGGCCCTGGCGCATGAATCTGGGCAGCGGGAACGACCTCGGATCACCAGGGTCCGAGAAAACCACCGTCTCATGTTGCCGGACACTCAGGGTCAGGGGAAAATCCAATATATATCTGGTGATATCTCGGGTGCTATTAGAGATAGCGCAATAAACCAAAGTGAATTATCTGCAGGAGGGCCTGGCGCATGAATCTGTGCAGCGGGAACGACCTCAGACCACCAGGGGCCGAGAAAACCACCGACACATGGGGCCGGACACTCAGGGTCAGGGTAAAATCCAATATATATCTGGTGATATCTCGGCTGCTATTAGAGATAGCGCAATAAACCAAAGTGAATTATCTGCAGGAGGCCCTGGCGCATGAATCTGTGCAGCGGGAACGACCTCGGACCACCAGGGGCCGAGAAAACCACAGTCTCATGGGGCCGAGAACTCAGGGTCAGGGAAAAATCCATTATATATCTGGTGATATATCGGGTGCCATTAGAGATAGCGCGATAAATCAAAGTGCATTGTCTGCAGGAGGCCCTGACGCATGAATCTGTGCAGCGGGAACGACCTCGGACCACCAGGGGCCGAGACAACCACCGTCTCATGGGGCCGGACACTCAGGGTCAGGGGAAAATCCAATATATATCTGGTGATATCTCGGGTGCTATTAGAGATAGCGCAATAAATCAAAGTGCATTGTCTGCAGGAGGCCCAGACGCATGAATCTGTGCAGCGGGAACGAGCTCGGTCCACCAGCGGCGGAAAAAACCACGGTCTCATGGGGCCGAGAACTCAGGGTCAGGCAAAAATCCAATATATATCTGGTGATATCTCGGGTGCTATTAGAGATAGCGCAATAAACCAAAGTGAATTGTCTGCGGGAGGCCCTGGCGCATGAATCTGTGCAGCGGGAACGACCTCGGACCACCAGGGGCCGAGAAAACCACCGTCTCATGGGGCCGGACACTCAGGGTCAGGGGAAAGTCCAATATATATCTGGTGATATCTCGGGTGCTATTAGAGAGAGCGCAATAAATCAAAGTGCATTGTCTGCAGGAGGCCCAGACGCATGAATCTGTACAGCGGCAACGACCTCGGACCACCAGGGGCCGAGAAAACCACCGACACATGGGGCCGCACTCCCAAGGTCATGTAAAAACCCAGGATGTATCTGATGATATCTCGGGTGCTATTAGAGATAGCGCAATAAACCAAAGTGAATTGTCTGCGGGAGGCCCTGGCGCATGAATCTGTGCAGCGGCAACGACCTCGGGCCACCAGGGGCCGAGAAAACCACCGACACATGGGGCCGGACACTCAGGGTCAGGGTAAAATACAATATATATCTGGTGATATCTCGGCTGCTATTAGAGATAGCGCAAATAAATCAAAGTGCATTGTCTGCAGGAGGCCCTGGCGCATGAATCTGGGCAGCGGGAACGACCTCGGATCACCAGGGTCCGAGAAAACCAACGTCTCATGTTGCCGGACACTCAGGGTCAGGGGAAAATCCAATATATATCTGGTGATGTCTCGGGTGCTATTATAGATAGCGCAATAAACCAAAGTGAATTATCTGCAGGAGGCCCTGGCGCATGAATCTGTGCAGCGGGAACGACCTCGGATCACCAGGGGCCGAGAAAACCACAGTCTCATGTGGCCGGACACTCAGGGTCCGGGGAAAATCCAATATATATCTGGTGATATCTCGGGTGCTATTACACATAGCGCAATAAATCAAAGTGCATTGTCTGTAGGAGGCCCTGGCGCATGAATCTGTGCAGCGGGAACGACCTCGGACCACCAGGGGCCGAGAAAACCACCGTCTCATGGGGCCGGACACTCAGGGTCGGGTAAAAATCCAATATATATCTGGTGATATCTCGGTTGCTATTAGAGATAGCGCAATAAACCAAAGTGAATTGTGTGCAGGAGGCCCTGGCGCATGAATCTGTGCAGCGGGAACGACCTCGGACCACCATGGGCAGAGAAAACCACAGTCTCATGGGGCCGAGAACTCAGGGTCAGGGAAAAATCCATTATATATCTGGTGATATATCGGGTGCCATTAGAGATAGCGCGATAAATCAAAGTGCATTGTCTGCAGGAGGCCCTGACGCATGAATCTGTGCAGCGGGAACGACCTCGGACCACCAGGGGCCGAGACAACCACCGTCTCATGGGGCCGGACACTCAGGGTCAGGGGAAAATCCAATATATATCTGGTGATATCTCGGGTGCTATTAGAGATAGCGCAATAAGTCAAAGTGCATTTTCTGTAGGAGGCCCTGGCGCATGAATCTGACCAGCGGGAACGACCTCGGACCACCAGGGGCCGAGAAAACCACAGTCTCATGGGGCCGGACACTCAGGGTCAGGGGAAAATCCAATATATATCTGGTGATATCTCGGGTGCTATTAGAGAGAGCGCAATAAACCAAAGTGAATTGTCTGCAGGAGGCCCTGGCGCATGAATTTGTGCAGCGGGAACGAACTCGGACCACCAGGGGCCGAGAAAACCACAGTCTCATGGTTGCCGGACACTCAGGGTCAGAGGAAAATCCAATATATATCTGGTGATATCTCGGTTGCTATTAGAGATAGCGCAATAAACCAAAGTGAATTATCTGCAGGAGTCCCTGGCGCATGAATTTGTGCAGCGGGAACGACCTCGGACCACCAGGGGCCGAGAAAACCGCCGTCACATGGCGACGGACACCCAAGGTCATGTAAATACCCAGGATGTATCTGATGATATCTCGGGTGCTATTAGAGATAGCGCAATAAACCAAAGTGAATTATCTGCAGGAGGCCCTGGCGCATGAATCTGTGCAGCGGGAAGGACCTCGGACCACCAGGGGCCGAGAAAACCACAGTCTCATGGGGCCGAGAACTCAGGGTGAGAGAAAAATCCATTATATATCTGGTGATATATCGGTTGCCATTAGAGATAGCGCGATAAATCAAAGTGCATTGTCTGCAGGAGGCCCTGACGCATGAATCTGTGCAGCGGGAACGACCTCGAACCACCAGGGGCCGAGACAACCACCGTCTCATGGGGCCGGACACTCAGGGTCAGGGGAAAATCCAATATATATCTGGTGATATCTCGGGTGCTATTAGAGATAGCGCTATAAATCAAAGTGCATTGTCTGCAGGAGGCCCAGACGCATGAATCTGTGCAGCGGCAACGACCTCGGGCCACCAGGGGCCGAGAAAACCACCGACACATGGGGCCGGACACTCAGGGTCAGGGTAAAATCCAATATATATCTGGTGATATCTCGGCTGCTATTAGAGATAGCGCAATAAATCAAAGTGCATTGTCTGCAGGAGGCCCTGGCGCATGAATCTGGGCAGCGGGAACGAACTCGGATCACCAGGGTCCGAGAAAACCACCGTCTCATGTTGCCGGACACTCAGGGTCAGGGGAAAATCCAATATATATCTGGTGATATCTCGGGTGCTATTAGAGATAGCGCAATAAACCAAAGTGAATTATCTGCAGGAGGGCCTGGCGCATGAATCTGTGCAGCGGGAACGACCTCAGACCACCAGGGGCCGAGAAAACCACCGACACATGGGGCCGGACACTCAGGGTCAGGGTAAAATCCAATATATATCTGGTGATATCTCGGCTGCTATTAGAGATAGCGCAATAAACCAAAGTGAATTATCTGCAGGAGGCCCTGGCGCATGAATCTGTGCAGCGGGAACGACCTCGGACCACCAGGGGCCGAGAAAACCACAGTCTCATGGGGCCGAGAACTCAGGGTCAGGGAAAAATCCATTATATATCTGGTGATATATCGGGTGCCATTAGAGATAGCGCGATAAATCAAAGTGCATTGTCTGCAGGAGGCCCTGACGCATGAATCTGTGCAGCGGGAACGACCTCGGACCACCAGGGGCCGAGACAACCACCGTCTCATGGGGCCGGACACTCAGGGTCAGGGGAAAATCCAATATATATCTGGTGATATCTCGGGTGCTATTAGAGATAGCGCAATAAATCAAAGTGCATTGTCTGCAGGAGGCCCAGACGCATGAATCTGTGCAGCGGGAACGAGCTCGGTCCACCAGCGGCGGAAAAAACCACGGTCTCATGGGGCCGAGAACTCAGGGTCAGGCAAAAATCCAATATATATCTGGTGATATCTCGGGTGCTATTAGAGATAGCGCAATAAACCAAAGTGAATTGTCTGCGGGAGGCCCTGGCGCATGAATCTGTGCAGCGGGAACGACCTCGGACCACCAGGGGCCGAGAAAACCACCGTCTCATGGGGCCGGACACTCAGGGTCAGGGGAAAGTCCAATATATATCTGGTGATGTCTCGGGTGCTATTATAGATAGCGCAATAAACCAAAGTGAATTATCTGCAGGATGCCCTGGCGCATGAATCTGTGCAGCGGGAACGACCTCGGATCACCAGGGGCCGAGAAAACCACAGTCTCATGTGGCCGGACACTCAGGGTCCGGAGAAAATCCAATATATATCTGGTGATATCTCGGGTGCTATTACACATAGCGCAATAAATCAAAGTGCATTGTCTGTAGGAGGCCCTGGCGCATGAATCTGTGCAGCGGGAACGACCTCGGATCACCAGGGGCCGAGAAAACCACAGTCTCATGTGGCCGGACACTCAGGGTCCGGAGAAAATCCAATATATATCTGGTGATATCTCGGGTGCTATTACACATAGCGCAATAAATCAAAGTGCATTGTCTGTAGGAGGCCCTGGCGCATGAATCTGTGCAGCGGGAACGACCTCGGACCACCAGGGGCAGAGACAACCACCGTCTCATGGGGCCGGACACTCAGGGTCAGGGGAAAATCCAATATATATCTGGTGATATCTCGGGTGCTATTAGAGATAGCGCAATAAATCAAAGTGCATTGTCTGCAGGAGGCCCAGACGCATGAATCTGTGCAGCGGGAACGAGCGCGGTCCACCAGCGGCGGAGAAAACCACAGTCTCATGGGGCCGAGAACTCAGGGTCAGGCAAAAATCCAATATATATCTGGTGATATCTCGGGTGCTATAAGAGATAGCGCAATAAACCAAACTGAATTATCTGCAGGAGGCCCTGGCGCATGAATCTGTGCAGCGGGAACGACCTCGGACCACCAGGGGCCGAGACAACCACCGTCTCATGGGGCCGGAAACTCAGGGTCAGGGGAAAATCCAATATATATCTGGTGATATCTCGGGTGCTATTAGAGATAGCGCAATAAATCAAAGTGCATTGTCTGCAGGAGGTCCAGACGCATGAATCTGTGCAGCGGGAACGACCTCGGTCCACCAGGGGCCGAGAAAACCACAGTCTCATGGGGCCGAGTACTCAGGGTCAGGCAAAAATCCAATATATATCTGGTGATATCTCGGGTGCTATTAGAGATAGCGCAATAAATCAAAGTGCATTGTCTGCAGGAGGCCCAGACGCATGAATCTGTGCAGCGGGAACGACCTCGGTCCACCAGGGACCGAGAAACCCACAGTCTCATGGGGCCGAGAACTCAGGGTCAGGCAAAAATCCAATATATATCTGGTGATATCTCGGGTGCTATTAGGGATAGCGCTATTAACCAAAGTGAATTATCTGCAGGAGGCCCTGGCGCATGAATCTGTGAAGCGGGAACGACCTCGGACCACCAGGGGCCGAGAAAACCACCGTCTCATGGGGCCGGACACCCAAGGTCATGTAAATACCCAGGATGTATCTGATGATATCTCGGGTGCTATTAGAGATAGCGCAATAAACCAAAGTGAATTATCTGCAGGAGGCCCTGGCGCATGAACCTGTGCAGCGGGAACGACCTCGGACCACCAGGGGCCGAGAAAACCACAGTCTCATGGTGCCGGACAGTCAGGGTCAGGGGAAAATCCAATATATATCTGGTGATATCTCGGGTGCTATTACACATAGCGCAATAAATCAAAGTGCATTGTCTGTAGGAGGCCCTGGCGCATGAATCTCTGCAGCGGGAACGACCTCGGACCACCAGGGGCCGAGAAAACCACAGTCTCAATGGTGCCGGACAGTCAGGGTCAGGGGAAAATCCAATATATATCTGGTGATATCTCGGGTGCTATTAGGGATAGCGCAATTAACCAAAGTGAATTATCTGCAGGAGGCCCTGGCGCATGAACCTGTGCAGCGGGAACGACCTCGGACCACCAAGGGCCGAGAAAACCATCGTCTCATGGGGCCGGACACTCAGGGTCCGGTAAAAATCCAATATATATCTGGTGATATCTCGGGTGCTATTAGAGATAGCGCAATAAACCAAAGTGAATTGTCTGCAGCAGGCCCTGGCGCATGAATCAGTGCAGCGGGACCGACCTCGGACCACCAGGGGCCGAGAAAACCACCGTCACATGGCGCCGGACACCCAAGGTCATGTAAATACCCAGGATGAATCTGATGATATCTCGGGTGCTATTAGAGATAGCGCAATAAACCAAAGTGAATTATCTGCAGGAGGCCCTGGCGCATGAATCTGTGCAGCGGGAACGACCTCGGACCACCACGGGCGGAGAAAACCACAGTCTCATGGGGCAGGACACTCAGGGTCAGGGTAAAATCCAATATATATCTGGTGATATCTCGGGTGCTATTAGAGATAGCGCAATAAACCAAAGTGAATTGTCTGCAGCAGGCCCTGGCGCATGAATCTGTGCAGCGGGAACGACCTCGGACCACCAGGGTCCGAGAAAACCACCGTCTCATGTTGCCGGACACTCAGGGTCAGGGGAAAATCCAATATATATCTGGTGATATCTCGGGTGCTATTAGAGATAGCGCAATAAACCAAAGTGAATTATCTGCAGGAGGCCCTGGCGCATGAATCTGTGCAGCGGGAACGACCTCGGACCACCAGGGTCCGAGAAAACCACAGTCTCATGGGGCCGGACACTCAGGGTCAGGGAAAAATCCAATATATATCTGGTGATATCTCGGGTGCTATTACAGAGAGCGCAATAAATCAAAGTGAATTATCTGCTGGAGGCCCTGGCGCATGAATTTGTGCAGTGGGAACGACCTCCGACCACCAGCGTCCGAGAAAACCACCGTCTCATGGGGTCGGACACTCAGGGTCAGGGAAAAATCCAATATATATCTGGTGATATATCGGGTGCTATTAGAGATAGCGCAATAAATCAAAGTGCATTGTCTGTAGGAGGCCCTGGAGCATGAATCTGGGCAGCCGGGACGACCTCGAACCATCAGGGTCCGAGAAAACCACCGTCTCATGTTGCCGGACACACAGGGTCAGAGGAAAATCCAATATATATCTGGTGATATCTCGGGTGCTATTAGAGATAGCGCAATAAACCAAAGTGAATTATCTGCAGGAGGTCCTGGCGCATGAATCTGTGCAGCGGGAACGACCTCGGTCCACCAGGGGCCGAGAAAACCATCGTCTCATGGCGCCGGACACCCAAGGTCATGTAAATACCCAGGATGAATCTGATGATATCTCGGGTGCTATTAGAGATAGCGCAATAAACCAAAGTGAATTATCTGCAGGAGGCACTGGCGCATGAATCTGTGCAGCGGGAACGACCTCGGACCACCAGGGGCCGAGAAAACCACCGTCTCATGGGGCCGGACACTCAGGGTCGGGTAAAAATCCAATATATATCTGGTGATATCTCGGGTGCTATTAGAGATAGCGCAATAAACCAAAGTGAATTGTCTGCAGCAGGCCCTGGCGCATGAATCTGTGCAGCGGGTCCGACCTCGGACCACCAGGGGCCGAGAAAACCACCGTCACATGGCGCCGGACACCCAAGGTCATGTAAATACCCAGGATGAATCTGATGATATCTCGGGTGCTATTAGAGATAGCGCAATAAACCAAAGTGAATTATCTGCAGGAGGCCCTGGCGCATGAATCTGTGCAGCGGGAACGTCCTCGGACCACCACGGGCGGAGAAAACCACAGTCTCATGGGGCAGGACACTCAGGGTCAGGGAAAAATCCAATATATATCTGGTGATATCTCGGGTGCTATTAGAGATAGCGCAATAAATCAAAGTGCATTGTCTGCAGGAGGCCCAGACGCATGAATCTGTGCAGCGGGAACGACCTCGGTCCACCAGGGACCGAGAAACCCACAGTCTCATGGGGCCGAGAACTCAGGGTCAGGCAAAAATCCAATATATATCTGGTGATATCTCGGGTGCTATTAGGGATAGCGCTATTAACCAAAGTGAATTATCTGCAGGAGGCCCTGGCGCATGAATCTGTGAAGCGGGAACGACCTCGGACCACCAGGGGCCGAGAAAACCACCGTCTCATGGGGCCGGACACTCAGGGTCAGTGAAAAATCCAATATATATCTGATGATATCTCGGGTGCTATTAGAGATAGCGCAATAAACCAAAGTGAATTATCTGGAGGAGGCCCTGGCGCATGAATCTGTGCAGCGGGAACGACCTCGGACCACCAGGGGCCGAGAAAACCACAGTCTCATGGTGCCGGACAGTCAGGGTCAGGGGAAAATCCAATATATATCTGGTGATATCTCGGGTGCTATTACACATAGCGCAATAAATCAAAGTGCATTGTCTGTAGGAGGCCCTGGCGCATGAATCTGTGCAGCGGGAACGACCTCGGACCACCAGGGGCCGAGAAAACCACCGTCTCATTTTGCCGGACACACAGGGTCAGAGGAAAATCCAATATATATCTGGTGATATCTCGGGTGCTATTAGAGATAGCGCAATAAACCAAAGTGAATTATCTGCAGGAGGTCCTGGCGCATGAATCTGTGCAGCGGGAACGACCTCGGTCCACCAGGGGCCGAGAAAACCATCGTCTCATGGGGCCGGACACTCAGGGTCGGGTAAAAATCCAATATATATCCGGTGATATCTTGGTTGCTATTAGAGATAGCGCAATAAACCAAAGTGAATTGTCTGCAGGAGGCCCTGGCGCATGAATCTGTGCAGCGGGAACGACCTCGGTCCACCAGGGGCCGAGAAAACCACCGTCACATGGCGCCGGACACCCAAGGTCATGTAAATACCCAGGATGTATCTGATGATATCTCGGGTGCTATTAGAGATAGCGCAATAACCCAAAGTGAATTATCTGCAGGAGGCCCTGGCGCATGAATCTGTGCAGCGGGAACGACCTCGGACCACCAGGGGCCGAGAAAACCACAGTCTCATGGTGCCGGACAGTCAGGGTCAGGGGAAAATCCAATATATATCTGGTGATATCTCGGGTGCTATTAGGGATAGCGCAATTAACCAAAGTGAATTATCTGCAGGAGGCCCTGGCGCTTGAACCTGTGCAGCGGGAACGACCTCGGACCACCAGGGGCCGAGAAAACCACCGTCTCATGGGGCCGGACACTCAGGGTCAGTGAAAACTCCAATATATATCTGATGATATCTCGGGTGCTATTAGAGATAGCGCAATAAACCAAAGTGAATTATCTGCAGGAGGCACTGGCGCATGAATCTGTGCAGCGGGAACGACCTCGGACCACCAGGGGCCGAGAAAACCACCGTCTCATGGGGCCGGACACTCAGGGTCGGGTAAAAATCCAATATATATCTGGTGATATCTCGGGTGCTATTACACATAGCGCAATAAATCAAAGTGCATTGTCTGTAGGAGGCCCTGGCGCATGAATCTGTGCAGCGGGAACGACCTCGGTCGACCAGGGGCCGAGAAAACCACCGTCACATGGCGCCGGACACCCAAGGTCATGTAAATACCCAGGATGTATCTGATGATATCTCGGGTGCTATTAGAGATAGCGCAATAAACCAAAGTGCATTGTCTGCAGGAGGCCCAGACGCATGAATCTGTGCAGCGGGAACGAGCTCGGTCCACCAGCGGCGGAGAAAACCACAGTCTCATGGGGCCGAGAACTCAGGGTCAGGCAAAAATCCAATATATATCTGGTGATATCTCGGGTGCTATTAGAGATAGCCCAATAAACCAAAGTGAATTGTCTGCAGCAGGCCCTGGCGCATGAATCTGTGCAGCGGGAACGACCTCGGACCACCAGGGTCCGAGAAAACCACCGTCTCATGTTGCCGGACACTCAGGGTCAGGGGAAAATCCAATATATATCTGGTGATATCTCGGGTGCTATTAGAGATAGCGCAATAAACCAAAGTGAATTATCTGCAGGAGGCCCTGGCGCATGAATCTGTGCAGCGGGAACGACCTCGGACCACCAGGGGCCGAGAAAACCACAGTCTCATGGGGCCGGACACTCAGGGTCAGGGAAAAATCCAATATATATCTGGTGATATCTCGGGTGCTATTAGAGATAGCGCAATAAATCAAAGTGCATTGTCTGCAGGAGGCCCAGACGCATGAATCTGTGCAGCGGGAACGACCTCTGACCACCAGGGGCCGAGAATACCACAGTCTCATGGTGCCGGACACTCAGGGTCAGGGAAAAATCCAATATATATCTGGTGATATATCGGGTGCTATTAGAGATAGCGCAATAAATCAAAGTGCATTGTCTGTAGAAGGCCCTGGCGCATGAATCTGGGTAGCGGGAACGACCTCGAACCACCAGGGTCCGAGAAAACCACCGTCTCATGTTGCCGGACACTCAGGGTCAGAGGAAAATCCAATATATATCTGGTGATATCTCGGGTGCTATTAGAGATAGCGCAATAAGTGAAAGTGCATTGTCTGTAGGAGGCCCTGGCGCATGAATCTGACCAGCGGGAACGACCTCGGACCACCACGGGCCGAGAAAACCACAGTCTCATGGGGCCGGACACTCAGGGTCAGGGGAAAATCCAATATATATCTGGTGATATCTCGGGTGCTATTAGAGAGAGCGCAATAAACCAAAGTGAATTATCTGCAGGAGGCCCTGGCGCATGAATCTGTGCAGCGGGAACGACCTCGGACCACCACGGGCGGAGAAAACCACAGTCTTATGGGGCAGGACACTCAGGGTCAGGGTAAAATCCAATATATATCTGGTGATATCTCGGGTGCTATTAGAGATAGCGCAATAAACCAAAGTGAATTGTCTGCAGCAGGCCCTGGCGCATGAATCTGTGCAGCGGGAACGACCTCGGACCACCAGGGTCCGAGAAAACCACCGTCTCATGTTGCCGGACACTCAGGGTCAGGGGAAAATCCAATATATATCTGGTGATATCTCGGGTGCTATTAGAGATAGCGCAATAAACCAAAGTGAATTATCTGCAGGAGGCCCTGGCGCATGAATCTGTGCAGCGGGAACGACCTCGGACCACCAGGGTCCGAGAAAACCACAGTCTCATGGGGCCGGACACTCAGGGTCAGGGAAAAATCCAATATATATCTGGTGATATCTCGGGTGCTATTACAGAGAGCGCAATAAACCAAAGTGAATTATCTGCAGGAGGCCCTGGCGCATGAATCTGTGCAGCGGGAACGACCTCGGACCACCAGGGGCCGAGAAAACCACAGTCTCATGGTGCCGGACAGTCAGGGTCAGGGGAAAATCCAATATATATCTGGTGATATCTCGGGTGCTATTAGGGATAGCGCAATTAACCAAAGTGAATTATCTGCAGGAGGCCCTGGCGCTTGAACCTGTGCAGCGGGAACGACCTCGGACCACCAGGGGCCGAGAAAACCACCGTCTCATGGGGCCGGACACTCAGGGTCAGTGAAAAATCCAATATATATCTGATGATATCTCGGGTGCTATTAGAGATAGCGCAATAAACCAAAGTGAATTATCTGCAGGAGGCACTGGCGCATGAATCTGTGCAGCGGGAACGACCTCGGACCACCAGGGGCCGAGAAAACCACCGTCTCATGGGGCCGGACACTCAGGGTCAGTGAAAAATCCAATATATATCTGGTGATATCTCGGGTGCTATTAGAGATAGCGCAATAAACCAAAGTGAATTATCTGCAGGAGGCCCTGGCGCATGAATCTGTGCAGCGGGAACGACCTCGGACCACCAGGGGCCGAGAAAACCACCGTCTCATGGGGCCGGACACTCAGGGTCGGGTAAAAATCCAATATATATCTGGTGATATCTCGGGTGCTATTAGAGATAGGGCAATATACCAAAGTGAATTGTCTGCAGCAGGCCCTGGCGCATGAATCTGTGCAGCGGGTCCGACCTCGGACCACCAGGGGCCGAGAAAACCACCGTCACATGGCGCCGGACACCCAAGGTCATGTAAATACCCAGGATGAATCTGATGATATCTCGGGTGCTATTAGAGATAGCGCAATAAACCAAAGTGAATTATCTGCAGGAGACCCTGGCGCATGAATCTGTGCAGCGGGAACGTCCTCGGACCACCACGGGCGGAGAAAACCACAGTCTCATGGGGCAGGACACTCAGGGTCAGGGAAAAATCCAATATATATCTGATGATATCTCGGGTGCTATTAGAGAGAGCGCAATAAACCAAAGTGCATTGTCTGCAGGAGGCCCAGACGCATGAATCTGTGCAGCGGGAACGAGCTCGGTCCACCAGCGGCGGAGAAAACCACAGTCTCATGGGGCCGAGAACTCAGGGTCAGGCAAAAATCCAATATATATCTGGTGATATCTCGGGTGCTATTAGAGATAGCCCAATAAACCAAAGTGAATTGTCTGCAGCAGGCCCTGGCGCATGAATCTGTGCAGCGGGAACGACCTCGGACCACCAGGGTCGGAGAAAACCACCGTCTCATGTTGCCGGACACTCAGGGTCAGGGGAAAATCCAATATATATCTGGTGATATCTCGGGTGCTATTAGAGATAGCGCAATAAACCAAAGTGAATTATCTGCAGGAGGCCCTGGCGCATGAATCTGTGCAGCGGGAACGACCTCGGTCCACCAGGGGCCGAGAAATCCACGGTCTCATGGGGCCGGACTCGCAGGGTCAGGGAAAAATCCAATATATATCTGGTGATATATCGGGTGCTATTACAGATAGCGCAATAAATCAAAGTGCATGGTCTGTAGGAGGCCCTGGCGCACGAATCTGTACAGCGTGAACGACCTCGGACCACCAGGGGCCGAGAAAACCACCGTCTCATGGGGCCGGACACTCAGGGTCAGGGGAAAATCCAATATATATCTGGTGATATCTCGGGTGCTATTAGAGATAGCGCAATAAGTCAAAGTGCATTGTCTGTAGGAGGCCCTGGCGCATGAATCTGACCAGCGGGAACGACCTCGGACCACCAGGGGCCGAGAAAACCACAGTCTCATGGGGCCGGACACTCAGGGTCAGGGGAAAATCCAATATATATCTGGTGATATCTCGGGTGCTATTAGAGATAGCGCAATAAGTCAAAGTGCATTGTCTGTAGGAGGCCCTGGCGCATGAATCTGACCAGCGGGAACGACCTCGGACCACCAGGGGCGGAGAAAACCACAGTCTCATGGGGCCGGACACTCAGGGTCAGGGAAAAATCCAATATATATCTGGTGATATCTCGGGTGCTATTAGAGATAGCGCAATAAGTCAAAGTGCATTGTCTGTAGGAGGCCCTGGCGCATGAATCTGACCAGCGGGAACGACCTCGGACCACCAGGGGCCGAGAAAACCACAGTCTCATGGGGCCGGACACTCAGGGTCAGGGGAAAATCCAATATATATCTGGTGATATCTCGGGTGCTATTAGAGATAGCGCAATAAATCAAAGTGCATTGTCTGTAGGAGGCCCTGGCGCATAAATCTGGGCAGCGGGAACGACCTCGAACCACCAGGGTCCGAGAAAACCACCGTCTCATGTTGCCGGACACTCAGGGTCAGAGGAAAATGCAATATATATCTGGTGATATCTCGGGTGCTATTAGAGATAGCGCAATAAACCAAAGTGAATTATCTGCAGGAGGTCCTGGCGCATGAATCTGTGCAGCGGGAACGACCTCGGTCCACCAGGGGCCGAGAAAACCACAGTCTCATGGGGCCGAGAACTCAGGGTCAGGCAAAAATCCAATATATATCTGGTGATATCTCGGATGCTATTAGAGATAGCGCAAGAAACCAAAGTGAATTATCTGCAGGAGGCCCTGGCGCATGAATCTGTGCAGCGGGAACGACCTCGGACAACCACGGGCGGAGAAAACCACAGTCTCATGGGGCCGGACACTCAGGGTCAGGGAAAAATCCAATATATATCTGGTGATATCTCGGGTGCTATTACAGATAGCGCAATAAATCAAAGTGCATTGTCTGTAGGAGGCCCTGGCGCATGAATCTGACCAGCGGGAACGACCTCGGACCACCAGGGGCCGAGAAAACCACAGTCTCATGGGGCCGGACACTCAGGGTCAGGGAAAAATCCAATATATATCCGGTGATATCTCGGGTGCTATTAGAGAGAGCGCAATAAACCAAAGTGAATTATCTGCAGGAGGCCCTGGCGCATGAATCTGTGCAGCGGGAACGACCTCGGACCACCAGGGGCCGAGAAATCCACGGTCTCATGGGGCCGGACACTCAGGGTCAGGGAAAAATCCAATATATATCTGGTGATATCTCGGGTGCTATTACAGATAGCGCAATAAATCAAAGTGCATGGTCTGTAGGAGGCCCTGACGCATAAATCTGTGCAGCGGGAACGACCTCGGACCACCAGGGGCCGAGACAACCACCGTCTCATGGGGCCGGACACTCAGGGTCAGGGGAAAATCCAATATATAACTGGTGATATCTCGGGTGCTATTAGAGATAGCGCAATAAATCAAAGTGCATTGTCTGCAGGAGGCCCAGACGCATAAATCTGTGCAGCGGGAACGACCTCGGACCACCAGGGGCCGAGACAACCACCGTCTCATGGGGCCGGACACTCAGGGTCAGGGGAAAATCCAATATATAACTGGTGATATCTCGGGTGCTATTAGAGATAGCGCAATAAATCAAAGTGCATTGTCTGCAGGAGGCCCAGACGCATGAATCTGTGCAGCGGGAACGACCTCTGACCACCAGGGGCCGAGAAAACCACAGTCTCATGTGGCCGGACACTCAGGGTCAGGGGAAAATCCAATATATGTCTGGTGATATATCGGGTGCTATTAGAGATAGCGCAATAAATCAAAGTGCATTGCCTGTAGGAGGCCCTGGCGCATGAATCTCGGCAGCGGGAACGACCTCGGACCACCAGGGGCGGAGAAAACCACCGTGTCATGGGGCCGGACACTCAGGGTCGGGTAAAAATCCAATATATATCTGGTGATATCTCGGGTGCTATTAGAGATAGCGCAATAAACCAATGTGAATTGTCTGCAGGAGTCCCTGGCGCATGAATTTGTGCAGCGGGAACGACCTCGGACCACCAGGGGCCGAGAAAACCGCCGTCACATGGCGACGGACACCCAAGGTCATGTAATAACCCAGGATGTATCTGATGATATCTCGGGTGCTATTAGAGATAGCGCAATAAACCAAAGTGCATTGTCTGCAGGAGGCCCTGGCGCATGAATGTGTGCAGCGGGAACGACCTCGGACCACCAGGGGCGGAGAAAACCACCGTCTCATGGGGCCGGACACTCAGGGTCGGGTAAAAATCCAATATATTTCTGGTGATATCTCGGGTGCTATTAGAGATAGCGCAATAAACCAAAGTGCATTGTCTGCAGGAGGCCCTGACGCATGAATCTGTGCAGCGGGAACGACCTCGGACCACCAGGGGCCGAGACAACCACCGTCTCATGGGGCCGGACACTCAGGGTCAGGGGAAAATCCAATATATAACTGGTGATATCTCGGGTGCTATTAGAGATAGCGCAATAAATCAAAGTGCATTGTCTGCAGGGGGCCCAGACGCATGAATCTGTGCAGCGGGAACGACCTCTGACCACCAGGGGCCGAGAAAACCACAGTCTCATGTGGCCGGACACTCAGGGTCAGGGGAAAATCCAATATATGTCTGGTGATATATCGGGTGCTATTAGGGATAGCGCAATTAACCAAAGTGAATTATCTGCAGGTGGCCCTGGCGCATGAATCTGTGAAGCGGGAACGACCTCGGACCACCAGGGGCCGAGAAAACCACCGTCTCATGGGGCCGGACACACAGGGTCAGTGAAAAATCCAATATATATCTGATGATATCTCGGGTGCTATTAGAGAGAGCGCAATAAACCAAAGTGAGTTATCTGCAGGAGGCCCTGGCGCATGAATGTGTGCAGTGGGAACGACCTCGGACCACCAGGGCCCCAGAAAACCACCGTCTCATGGGGTCGGACACTCAGGGTCAGGGAAAAATCCAATATATATCTGGTGATATCTCGGGTGCTATTAGGGATAGCGCAATAAATCATAGTGCATTGTCTGTAGGAGGCCCTGGCGCATGAATCTGACCAGCGGGAACGACCTCGGACCACCAGGGGCCGAGAAAACCACAGTCTCATGGGGCCGGACACTCAGGGTCAGGGGAAAATCCAATATATATCTGGTGATATCTCGGGTGCTATTAGAGAGAGCGCAATAAACCAAAGTGAATTATCTGCAGGAGGCCCTGGCGCATGAATCTGTGCAGCGGGAACGACCTCGGGCCACCAGGGGCCGAGAAAACCACCGTCTCATGGGGTCGGACACTCAGGGTCAGGGAAAAATCCAATATATATCTGGTGATATCTCGGGTGCTATTAGAGATAGCGCAATAAGTCAAAGTGCATTGTCTGTAGGAGGCCCTGGCGCATGAATCTGAACAGCGGGAACGACCTCGGACCACCAGGGGCCGAGAAAACCACAGTCTCATGGGGCCGGACACTCAGGGTCAGGGGAAAATCCAATATATATCTGGTGATATCTCGGGTGCTATTAGAGAGAGCGCAATAAACCAAAGTGAATTATCTGCAGGAGGCCCTGGCGCATGAATCTGTGCAGCGGGAACGACCTCGGACCACCAGGGGCCGAGAAAACCACAGTCTCATGTGGCCGGACACTCAGTGTCAGGGGAAAATCCAATATATATCTGGTGATATCTCGGGTGCTATTTCACATAGCGCAATAAATCAAAGTGCATTGTCTGTAGGAGGCCCTGGCGCATGAATCTGTGCAGCGTGAACGACCTCGGACCACCAGGGGCCGAGAAAACCACAGTCTCATGGTGCCGGACTGTCAGGGTCAGGGGAAAATCCAATATATATCTGGTGATATCTCGGGTGCTATTAGGGATAGCGCAATTAACCAAAGTGGATTATCTGCAGGAGGCACTGGCGCATGAATCTGTGCAGCGGGAACGACCTCGGACCACCAGGGGCCGAGAAAACCACGGTCTCATGGGGCCGGGCACTCAGGGTCAGGGGAAAATCCAATATATATCTGGTGATATCTCGGGTGCTATTAGAGATAGCGCAATAAACCAAAGTGAATTGTCTGCAGGAGGCCCTGGCGCATGAATCTGTGCCGCGGGAACGACCTCCGACCACCAGGGGCCGAGAAAACCACCGTCACATGGCGCCGGACACCCAAGGTCATGTAAATACCCAGGATGTATCTGATGATATCTCGGGTGCTATTAGAGATAGCGCAATAAACCAAAGTGAATTATCTGCAGGAAGCCCTGGCGCATGAATCTGTGCAGCGGGAACGACCTCGGACCACCACGGGCGGAGAAAACCACAGTCTCATGGGGCCGGACACCCAAGGTCATGTAAATACCCAGGATGTATCTGATGATATCTCGGGTGCTATTAGAGATAGCGCAATAAACCAAAGTGAATTATCTGCAGGAGGCCCTGGCGCATGAATCTGTGCAGCGGGAACGACCTCGGACCACCAGGGGCCGAGAAAACCGCCGTCTCATGGGGCCGGACACTCAGGGGAGGGTAAAAATCCAATATATATCTGGTGATATCTCGGGTGCTATTACAGATAGCGCAATAAATCAAAGTGCATGGTCTGTAGGAGGCCCTGTCGCATGAATCTGGGCAGCGGGAACGACCTCGGACCACCAGGGGCCGAGAAAACCACCGTCTCATGTTGCCGGACACTCAGGGTCAGGGGAAAATCCAATATATATCTGGTGATATCTCGGGTGCTATTAGAGATAGCGCAATAAACCAAAGTGCATTGTCTGCAGGAGGCCCTGGCGCATGAATCTGGCCAGCGGGAATGACATCGGACCACCAGGGGCCGAGAAAATTACAGATTTTCGGTATCCGTCACCCAATGTCATGTAAAAATCCAGCATATATATGGAGCTTTCTCGGGTGCTATTACAGATAGCGCAATAAACCAAAGTGAATTATCTGCAGGAGGCCCTGACGCATGAATCTGGCCCGCGGGAACGACCTTGGACCACCACGGGCCGAGAAAACCACAGTCACATGGGGCCGGGCACTCAGGATCAGGGGAAAATTCAATATATATCTGGTGATATCCTGGGTGCTATTAGAGATAGCGCAATAAACCAAAGTGAATTATCTGCAGGAGGCCCTGGCGCAAGCATCTGTGGAGCGGGAACGACGCCGGACCACCAGGAGCCGAGATAACAACCGTCAAATGGGGCCGGACACTCAGGGTCAGGGAAAAATCCAATATGTATCTGGTGATATCTCGGGTGCTATTACAGATAGCCCAATAAATCAAAGTGCATTATCTGTAGGAGGGCCTGGCGCATGAATCTGTGCAGCGGGATCGACCTCGGACCGCCAGGGGCAGAGAAAACCACCCACACATGGGGCCGGGCACTCAGGGTCAGGGACAAATTGAATATAAATCTGGTGATATCTCGGGTTCTATTACAGATAGCGCGATAAACCAAAGTGCATTGTCTGCAGGAGGGCCTGGCGCATGAATCTGTGCAGCAGCAACGACGTCGGACCACCAGGGGCCGAGAAAACCGCCGTCTCATGGGGCCGGACACTCAGGGTCGGGTAAAAATCCAATATATATCTGGTGATATCTCGGGTGCTATTAGAGATAGCGCAATAAACCAAAGTGAATTGTCTGCAGGAGGCCCTGGCGCATGAATCTGTGCAGCGGGAACGACCTCGGACCACCAGGGGCCGAGAAAACCACCGTCACATGGCGCCGGACACCCAAGGTCATGTAAATACCCAGGATGTATCTGATGATATCTCGGGTGCTATTAGAGATAGCGCAATAAACCAAAGTGAATTATCTGCAGGAGGCCCTGGCGCATGAATATGTGCAGCGCGAACGACCTCGGACCACCACGGGCGGAGAAAACCACAGTCTCATGGGGCCGGACACTCAGGGTCAGGGAAAAATCCAATATTTATCTGGTGATATCTCGGGTGCTATTACAGATAGCGCAATAAATCAAAGTGCATTGTCTGTAGGAGGCCCTGGCGCATGAATCTGACCAGCGGGAACGACCTCGGACCACCAGGGGCCGAGAAAACCACAGTCTCATGGGGCCGGACACTCAGGGTCAGGGGAAAATCCAATATATATCTGGTGATATCTCGGGTGCTATTAGAGAGAGCGCAATAAACCAAAGTGAATTATCTGCAGGACGCCCTGGCGCATGAATCTGTGCAGCGGGAACGACCTCGGACCACCACGGGCGGAGAAAACCACAGTCTCATGGGGCCGGACACTCAGGGTCAGGGAAAAATCCAATATATATCTGGTGATATCTCGGGTGCTATTACAGATGGCGCAATAAATCAAAGTGCATGGTCTGTAGGAGGCCCTGTCGCATGAATCTGGGCAGCGGGAACGACCTCGGACCACCAGGGGCCGAGAAAACCACCGTCTCATGTTGCCGGACACTCAGGGTCAGGGGAAAATCCAATATATATCTGGTGATATCTCGGGTGCTATTAGAGATAGCGCAATAAACCAAAGTGCATTGTCTGCAGGAGGCCCTGGCGCATGAATGTGTGCAGCGGGAACGACCTCGGACCACCAGGGGCCGAGAAATCCACCGTCTCATGGGGCCGGACACTCAGGGTAGGGTAAAAATCCAATATATATCTGGTGATATCTCGGGTGCTATTACAGATAGCGCAATAAATCAAATTGCATTGTCTGTAGGAGGCCCTGGCGCATGAATCTGGCCAGCGGGAATGACATCGGACCACCAGGGGCCGAGAAAATTACAGATTTTCGGTATCCGTCACCCAATGTCATGTAAAAATCCAGCATATATATGGAGCTTTCTCGGGTGCTATTACAGATAGCGCAATAAACCAAAGTGAATTATCTGCAGGAGGCCCTGACGCATGAATCTGGCCCGCGGGAACGACCTTGGACCACCACGGGCCGAGAAAACCACAGTCACATGGGGCCGGGCACTCAGGATCAGGGGAAAATTCAATATATATCTGGTGATATCTTGGGTGCTATTAGAGATAGCGCAATAAACCAAAGTGAATTATCTGCAGGAGGCCCTGGCGCAAGCATCTGTGGAGCGGGAACGACGCCGGACCACCAGGAGCCGAGATAACAACCGTCAAATGGGGCCGGACACTCAGGGTCAGGGAAAAATCCAATATGTATCTGGTGATATCTTGGGTGCTATTACAGATTGCGCAATCAACCAAAGTGAATTATCTGCAGGAGGCCCTGGCGAATGCATCTGTGCAGCGGGAACGACCTCCGTACACCAGGGGCCGAGACAACCACCGTCTCATGGGGCCGGACACTCAGGTTCAGGGAAAAATACAATATATATCTGGTGATATCTCGGGTGCTATTACAGATAGCCCAATAAATCAAAGTGCATTATCTGTAGGAGGGCCTGGCGCATGAATCTGTGCAGCGGGATCGACCTCGGACCGCCAGGGGCAGAGAAAACCACCCACACATGGGGCCGGGCACTCAGGGTCAGGGACAAATTGAATATAAATCTGGTGATATCTCGGGTTCTATTACAGATAGCGCGATAAATCAAAGTGCATTGTCTGCAGGAGGGCCTGGCGTATGAATCTGTGCAGCAGCAACGACCTCGGACCACCACGGCCCAAGAAAATTACAGATTTTCGGTATCCGTCACCCAAGGTCATGTAAAAATCCAGCATATATATGGAGCTTTCTCGGGTGCTATTAGAGATAGCGCAATAAATCAAAGTGCATTGTCTGTAGGAGGCCCTGGCGCATGAATCTGGCCAGCGGGAACGATCTCGGACCACCAGGGGCCGAGAAAACCACAGTCTCATGGGGCCGGACCCTCAGGGTCAGGGAAAAATCCAGTATATATTTGGTGATATCTCGGGTGCTATTACAGATAGCGCAATAAATCAAAGTGCATTGTCTGTAGGAGGCCCTGGCGCATGAATATGGCCAGCGGGAACGACATCGGACCACCAGGGGCCGAGAAAACCACCGTCTCATGGGGCCGGACACTCAGGGTCGGGTAAAAATCCAATATATATCTGGTGATATCTCGGGTTCTATTAGAGATAGCGCAATAAACCAAAGTGAATTGTCTGCAGGAGTCCCTGGCGCATGAATTTGTGCAGCGGGAACGACCTCGGACCACCAGGGGCCGAGAAAACCGCCGTCACATGGCGACGGACACCCAAGGTCATGTAAATACCCAGGATGTATCTGATGATATCTCGGGTGCTATTAGAGATAGCGCAATAAACCAAAGTGAATTATCTGCAGGAGGCCCTGGCGCATGAATCTGTGCAGCGGGAACGACCTCGGACCACCAGGGGCCGAGAAAACCGCCGTCTCATGGTACCGGACACTCAGGGTCGGGTAAAAATCCAATATATATCTGGTGATATCTCGGGTGCTATTAGAGATAGCGCAATAAACCAAAGTGAATTGTCTGCAGGAGGCCCTGGCGCATGAATCTGTGCAGCGGGAACGACCTCGGACCACCAGGGGCCGAGAAAACCACCGTCACATGGCGCCGGACACCCAAGGTCATGTAAATACCCAGGATGTATCTGATGATATCTCGGGTGCTATTAGAGATAGCGCAATAAACCAAAGTGAATTATCTGCAGGAGGCCCTGGCGCATGAATATGTGCAGCGCGAACGACCTCGGACCACCACGGGCGGAGAAAACCACAGTCTCATGGGGCCGGACACTCAGGGTCAGGGAAAAATCCAATATATATCTGGTGATATCTCGAGTGCTATTACAGATAGCGCAATAAATCAAATTGCATTGTCTGTAGGAGGCCCTGGCGCATGAATCTGGCCAGCGGGAATGACATCGGACCACCAGGGGCCGAGAAAATTACAGATTTTCGGTATCCGTCACCCAATGTCATGTAAAAATCCAGCATATATATGGAGCTTTCTCGGGTGCTATTACAGATAGCGCAATAAACCAAGGTGAATTATCTGCAGGAGGCCCTGTCGCATGAATCTGGCCCGCGGGAACGACCTTGGACCACCACGGGCCGAGAAAACCACAGTCACATGGGGCCGGACACTCAGGGTCAGGGAAAAATCCAATATGTATCTGGTGATATCTTGGGTGCTATTACAGATAGCGCAATCAACCAAAGTGAATTATCTGCAGGAGGCCCTGGCGAATGCATCTGTGCAGCGGGAACGACCTCCGTACACCAGGGGCCGAGACAACCACCGTCTCATGGGGCCGGACACTCAGGGTCAGGGAAAAATCCAATATATATCTGGTGATATCTCGGGTGCTATGAGAGATAGCGCAATAAACCAAAGTGCATTGTCTGTAGGAGGCCCTGGCGCATGAATCTGTAGGGCGGGAACGACCTCGGACCACCAGGGTCCGAGAAAACCGCAGTCTCATGGGGCCGGACACTCAGGGACAGGGGAAAATCCAATATATATCTGGTGATATCTCGGGTGCTATTATAGATAGCGCAATAAACCAAAGTGAATTATCTGCAGGAGGTCCTGGCGCATGAATCTGTGCAGCGGGAACGACCTCGGTCCACCAGGGGCCGAGAAAACCATCGTCTCATGGGGCCGGACACTCAGGGTAGGGTAAAAATCCAATATATATCTGGTGATATCTCGGGTGCTATTACAGATAGCGCAATAAATCAAATTGCATTGTCTGTAGGAGGCCCTGGCGCATGAATCTGGCCAGCGGGAATGACATCGGACCACCAGGGGCCGAGAAAATTACAGATTTTCGGTATCCGTCACCCAATGTCATGTAAAAATCCAGCATATATATGGAGCTTTCTCGGGTGCTATTACAGATAGCGCAATAAACCAAAGTGAATTATCTGCAGGAGGCCCTGACGCATGAATCTGGCCCGCGGGAACGACCTTGGACCACCACGGGCCGAGAAAACCACAGTCACATGGGGCCGGGCACTCAGGATCAGGGGAAAATTCAATATATATCTGGTGATATCTTGGGTGCTATTAGAGATAGCGCAATAAACCAAAGTGAATTATCTGCAGGAGGCCCTGGCGCAAGCATCTGTGGAGCGGGAACGACGCCGGACCACCAGGAGCCGAGATAACAACCGTCAAATGGGGCCGGACACTCAGGGTCAGGGAAAAATCCAATATGTATCTGGTGATATCTTGGGTGCTATTACAGATTGCGCAATCAACCAAAGTGAATTATCTGCAGGAGGCCCTGGCGAATGCATCTGTGCAGCGGGAACGACCTCCGTACACCAGGGGCCGAGACAACCACCGTCTCATGGGGCCGGACACTCAGGTTCAGGGAAAAATACAATATATATCTGGTGATATCTCGGGTGCTATTACAGATAGCCCAATAAATCAAAGTGCATTATCTGTAGGAGGGCCTGGCGCATGAATCTGTGCAGCGGGATCGACCTCGGACCGCCAGGGGCAGAGAAAACCACCCACACATGGGGCCGGGCACTCAGGGTCAGGGACAAATTGAATATAAATCTGGTGATATCTCGGGTTCTATTACAGATAGCGCGATAAATCAAAGTGCATTGTCTGCAGGAGGGCCTGGCGCATGAATCTGTGCAGCAGCAACGACCTCGGACCACCACGGCCCAAGAAAATTACAGATTTTCGGTATCCGTCACCCAAGGTCATGTAAAAATCCAGCATATATATGGAGCTTTCTCGGGTGCTATTAGAGATAGCGCAATAAATCGAAGTGCATTGTCTGTAGGAGGCCCTGGCGCATGAATCTGGCCAGCGGGAACGATCTCGGACCACCAGGGGCCGAGAAAACCACAGTCTCATGGGGCCGGACCCTCAGGGTCAGGGAAAAAATCCAATATATATCTGGTGATATCTCGGGTGCTATTGCAGATAGCGCAATAAATCAAAGTGCATTATCTGCAGGAGGCCCTGGCGCATGAATGTGTGCAGCGGGAACGACCTCGGACCACCAGGGGCCGAGAAATCCACCGTCTCATGGGGCCGGACACTCAGGGTAGGGTAAAAATCCAATATATATCTGGTGATATCTCGGGTGCTATTACAGATAGCGCAATAAATCAAATTGCATTGTCTGTAGGAGGCCCTGGCGCATGAATCTGGCCAGCGGGAATGACATCGGACCACCAGGGGCCGAGAAAATTACAGATTTTCGGTATCCGTCACCCAATGTCATGTAAAAATCCAGCATATATATGGAGCTTTCTCGGGTGCTATTACAGATAGCGCAATAAACCAAAGTGAATCATCTGCAGGAGGCCCTGACGCATGAATCTAGCCCGCGGGAACGACCTTGGACCACCACGGGCCGAGAAAACGACAGTCACATGGGGCCGGGCACTCAGGATCAGGGGAAAATTCAATATATATCTGGTGATACCTTGGGTGCTATTAGAGATAGCGCAATAAACCAAAGTGAATTATCTGCAGGAGGCCCTGGCGCAAGCATCTGTGGAGCGGGAACGACGCCGGACCACCAGGAGCCGAGATAACAACCGTCAAATGGGGCCGGACACTAAGGGTCAGGGAAAAATCCAATATGTATCTGGTGATATCTTGGGTGCTATTACAGATTGCGCAATCAACCAAAGAGAATTATCTGCAGGAGGCCCTGGCGCATGAATCTGTGCAGCGGGAACGACCTCGGACCACCAGGGGCCGAGAAAACCACCGTCTCATGGGGCCGGACCCTCAGGGTCGGGAAAAAATCCAATATATATCTGGTGATATCTCGGGTGCTATTGCAGATAGCGCAATAAATCAAAGTGCACTATCTGTAGGAGGGCCTGGCGCATGAATCTGTGCAGCGGGATCGACCTCGGACCACCAGGGGCAGAGAAAACCACCGACACATGGGGCCGGGCACTCAGGGTCAGGGAAAAATTGAATATAAATCTGGTGATATCTCGGGTTCTATTACAGATAGCGCGATATATCAAAGTGGATTATCTGCAGGAGGGCCTGGCGCATGAATCTGTGCAGCAGCAACGACCTCGGACCACCAGGGCCCAAGAAAATTACAGATTTCCGGTATCCCTCACCCAAGGTCATGTAAAAATCCAGCATATATCTGGTGATATCTCCGGTGCTATTAGAGATAGCGCAATAAATCAAATTGCATTGTCTGCAGGAGGCTCTGGCGCATGAATCTGGCCAGCGGGAACGACCTCGGTCCACCGGGGGCCGAGAAAACCACCGTCTCATGAGGCCGGACCCTCAGGGTCAGGGAATAATCCAATATATATCTGGTGATATCTCGGGTGCTATTACAGATAGCGCAATAAACCAAAGTGAATTATCTGCAGGAGGCCCTGGCGCATGAATCTGTGCAGCGGGAACGACCTCGGACAACCAGGGGCCGAGAAAACCACCGTCTCATGGGGCCGGACTGTCAGGGTCAGGGAAAAATCCAATATATATCTGGTGATATCTCGGGTGCTATTACAGATACCGCAATAAACCAAAGTGAATTATCTGCAGGAGGCCCTGGCGCATGAATCTGTGCAGCTGGAACGACATCGGACCACCAGGGGCCGAGAAAATTACAGATTTTCGGTATCCGTCAACCAAAGTCATGTAAAAATTCAGCATATATATGGAACTTTCTCGGGTGTTATTACATATAGCGCAATAAATCAAAGTGCATTGTCTGTAGGAGGCCCTGGCGCATGAATCTGGTCAGCGGGATCGACCGCGCACCACCAGGGGCCGAGAAAACCACCGTCTCACGGGGCAAGACACTCAGGGTCAGGGGAAAATCCAATATATATCTGGTGATATCACGGGTGCTATTAGAGATAGCGCAATAGACCAAAGTGAATTATCTGCAGGAGGCCCTGGCGCATGAATCTGTGCAGCTGGAACGACCTCGGACCACCACGGGCCGAGAAAACCACCGCCTCATGGGGCCGGACACTCAGGGTCACGGAAAAATCCAATATATATCTGGTGATATCTCGGGTGCTATTACAGATAGCGCAATAAATCAAAGTGGATTGTCTGTCGGAGGCCCTGACGCATGAATCTGGGCAGCGGGAACGACCTCGGTCCACCAGGGGCCGAGAAAACCGCCGTCTCATGAGGCCGGACCCTCAGGGTCAGGGAATAATCCAATATATATCTGGTGATATCTCGGGTGCTATTACAGATACCGCAATAAACCAAAGTGAATTATCTGCAGGAGGCCCTGGCGCATGAATCTGTGCAGCGGGAACGACCTCGGACAACCAGGTGCCGAGACAACCACCGTCTCATGGGGCCGGACACTCAGAGTCAGGGAAAAATCCAATATATATCTGATGATATCTCGGGTGCTATTACAGATAGCCCAATAAATCAATGTGCATTATCTGTAGGAGGGCCTGGCGCATGAATCTGTGCAGCGGGATCGACCTCGGACCACCAGGGGCAGAGAAAACCACCGACACATGGGGCCGGGCACTCAGGGTCAGGGAAAAATTGAATATAAATCTGGTGATATCTCGGGTTCTATTACAGATAGCGCGATATATCAAAGTGGATTGTCTGCAGGAGGGCCTGGCGCATGAATCTGTGCAGCAGCAACGACCTCGGACCACCAGGGCCCAAGAAAATTACAGATTTTCGGTATCCGTCACCCAAGGTCATGTAAAAATCCAGCATATATATGGAGCTTTCTCGGGTGCTATTAGAGATAGCGCAATAAATCAAAGTGCATTGTTTGTAGGAGGCCCTGGCGCATGAATCTGGCCAGCGGGAACGACCTCGGACCACCAGGGGCCGAGAAAATTACAGATTTTCGGTATCCGTCACCCAATGTCATGTAAAAATCCAGCATATATATGGAGCTTTCTCGGGTGCTATTATAGATACGGCAATTAACCAAAGAGAATTATCTGCAGGAGGCCCTGGCGCATGAATCTGTGCAGCGGGAACGACCTCGGACCACCAGGGGCCGAGAAAACCACCGTCTCATGGGGCCGGACCCTCAGGGTCGGGAAAAAATCCAATATATATCTGGTGATATCTCGGGTGCTATTGCAGATAGCGCAATAAATCAAAGTGCATTATCTGCAGGAGGCCCTGGCGCATGAATGTGTGCAGCGGGAACGACCTCGGACCACCAGGGGCCGAGACAACCACCGTCTCATGGGGCCGGACACTCAGGGTCAGGGAAAAATCCAATATATATCTGGTGATATCTCGGGTGCTATTAGAGATAGCGCAATAAACCAAAGTGCATTGTCTGTAGGAGGCCCTGGCGCATGAATCTGTAGGGCGGGAACGACCTCGGACCACCAGGGTCCGAGAAAACCGCAGTCTCATGGGGCCGGACACTCAGGGACAGGGGAAAATCCAATATATATCTGGTGATATCTCGGGTGCTATTATAGATAGGGCAATTAACCAAAGAGAATTATCTGCAGGAGGCCCTGGCGCATGAATCTGTGCAGCGGGAACGACCTCGGACCACCAGGGGCCGAGAAAACCACCGTCTCATGGGGCCGGACCCTCAGGGTCGGGAAAAAATCCAATATATATCTGGTGATATCTCGGGTGCTATTGCAGATAGCGCAATAAATCAAAGTGCATTATCTGTAGGAGGGCCTGGCGCATGAATCTGTGCAGCGGGATCGACCTCGGACCACCAGGGGCAGAGAAAACCACCGACACATGGGGCCGGGCACTCAGGGTCAGGGAAAAATTGAATATAAATCTGGTGATATCTCGGGTTCTATTACAGATAGCGCGATATATCAAAGTGGATTATCTGCAGGAGGGCCTGGCGCATGAATCTGTGCAGCAGCAACGACCTCGGACCACCAGGGCCCAAGAAAATTACAGATTTCCGGTATCCCTCACCCAAGGTCATGTAAAAATCCAGCATATATCTGGTGATATCTCCGGTGCTATTAGAGATAGCGCAATAAATCAAATTGCATTGTCTGCAGGAGGCTCTGGCGCATGAATCTGGCCAGCGGGAACGACCTCGGTCCACCGGGGGCCGAGAAAACCACCGTCTCATGAGGCCGGACCCTCAGGGTCAGGGAATAATCCAATATATATCTGGTGATATCTCGGGTGCTATTACAGATAGCGCAATAAACCAAAGTGAATTATCTGCAGGAGGCCCTGGCGCATGAATCTGTGCAGCGGGAACGACCTCGGACAACCAGGGGCCGAGAAAACCACCGTCTCATGGGGCCGGACTGTCAGGGTCAGGGAAAAATCCAATATATATCTGGTGATATCTCGGGTGCTATTACAGATACCGCAATAAACCAAAGTGAATTATCAGCAGGAGGCCCTGGCGCATGAATCTGTGCAGCTGGAACGACATCGGACCACCAGGGGCCGAGAAAATTACAGATTTTCGGTATCCGTCAACCAAAGTCATGTAAAAATTCAGCATATATATGGAACTTTCTCGGGTGTTATTACATATAGCGCAATAAATCAAAGTGCATTGTCTGTAGGAGGCCCTGGCGCATGAATCTGGTCAGCGGGATCGACCGCGCACCACCAGGGGCCGAGAAAACCACCGTCTCACGGGGCCGGACACTCAGGGTCAGGGGAAAATCCAATATATATCTGGTGATATCACGGGTGCTATTAGAGATAGCGCAATAGACCAAAGTGAATTATCTGCAGGAGGCCCTGGCGCATGAATCTGTGCAGCTGGAACGACCTCGGACCACCACGGGCCGAGAAAACCACCGCCTCATGGGGCCGGACACTCAGGGTCACGGAAAAATCCAATATATATCTGGTGATATCTCGGGTGCTATTACAGATAGCGCAATAAATCAAAGTGGATTGTCTGTCGGAGGCCCTGACGCATGAATCTGGGCAGCGGGAACGACCTCGGTCCACCAGGGGCCGAGAAAACCGCCGTCTCATGAGGCCGGACCCTCAGGGTCAGGGAATAATCCAATATATATCTGGTGATATCTCGGGTGCTATTACAGATACCGCAATAAACCAAAGTGAATTATCTGCAGGAGGCCCTGGCGCATGAATCTGTGCAGCGGGAACGACCTCGGACAACCAGGTGCCGAGACAACCACCGTCTCATGGGGCCGGACACTCAGAGTCAGGGAAAAATCCAATATATATCTGATGATATCTCGGGTGCTATTACAGATAGCCCAATAAATCAATGTGCATTATCTGTAGGAGGGCCTGGCGCATGAATCTGTGCAGCGGGATCGACCTCGGACCACCAGGGGCAGAGAAAACCACCGACACATGGGGCCGGGCACTCAGGGTCAGGGAAAAATTGAATATAAATCTGGTGATATCTCGGGTTCTATTACAGATAGCGCGATATATCAAAGTGGATTGTCTGCAGGAGGGCCTGGCGCATGAATCTGTGCAGCGGGAACGACCTCGGACCACCAGGGGCCGAGAAAACCACCGTCTCATGGGGCCGGACCCTCAGGGTCGGGAAAAAATCCAATATATATATGGTGATATCTCGGGTGCTATTGCAGATAGCTCAATAAATCAAAGTGCATTATCTGTACGAGGGCCTGGCGCATGAACCTGTGCAGCGGGATCGACCTCGGACCACCAGGGGCAGAGAAAACCACCGACACATGGGGCCGGGCACTCAGGGTCAGGGAAAAATTGAATATAAATCTGGTGATATCTCGGGTTCTATTACAGATAGCGCGATATATCAAAGTGGATTGTCTGCAGGAGGGCCTGGCGCATGAATCTGTGCAGCAGCAACGACCTCGGACCACCAGCGCCCAAGAAAATTACAGATTTTCGGTATCCGTCACCCAAGGTCATGTAAAAATCCAGCATATATATGGAGCTTTCTCGGGTGCTATTAGAGATAGCGCAATAAATCAAAGTGCATTGTTTGTAGGAGGCCCTGGCGCATGAATCTGGCCAGCGGGAACGACCTCGGACCACCAGGGGCCGAGAAAACCACAGTCTCATGGGGCCGGACACTCAGGGTCAGGGAAAAATCCAATATATATCTGGTGATATCTCGGGTGCTATTACAGATAGCGCAATAAACCAAAGTGAATTATCTGCAGGAGGCCCTGGCGCATGAATCTGTGCAGCGGGAACGACCTCGGACAACCAGGTGCCGAGACAACCACCGTCTCATGGGGCCGGACACTCAGAGTCAGGGAAAAATCCAATATATATCTGATGATATCTCGGGTGCTATTACAGATAGCCCAATAAATCAATGTGCATTTTCTGTAGGAGGCCCTGGCGCATGAATCTGTGCAGCGGAAACGACCTCGGACCACCAGGGGCCGAGAAAACCACCGTCTCACGGAGCCGGACACTCAGGGACAGGGGAAAATCCAATATATATCTGGTGATATCTCGGGTGCTATTACAGATAGCGCAATTAACCAAAGTGAATGATCTGCAGGAGGCCCTGGCGCATGAATCTGGCCAGCGGGAACGTCCTCGGACCACAAGGGGCCGAGAAAACCACCGTCTCATGGGGGCGGACACTCAGGGTCAGGGAAAAATCCAATATATATCTGGTTATATCTCGGGTGCTATTACAGATAGCCCAATAAATCAAAGTGCATTGTCTGTAGGAGGCCCTGGCGCATGAATCTGTGCAGCGGGAACGACCTCGGACCACCACGGGCCGAGAAAACCACCGTCTCATGGGGCCGGACACTCAGGGTCGCGGAAAAATCCAATATATATCTGGTGATATCTCGGCTGCTATTACAGATAGCGCAATAAATCAAAGTGCATTGTCTGTAGGAGGCCCTGGCGCATGAATCTGGCCAGCGGGAACGTCCTCGAACCACAAGGGGCCGAGAAAACCACCGTCTCATGGGGCCGGACACTCAGGGTCAGAGGAAAATCCAATATATATCTGATGATATCTCGGGTGCTATTAGAGATAGCGCAATAAACCAATGTGAATTATCTGCAGGAGGCTCTGGCGCATGAATCTGTGCAGCGGGAACGACCTCGGACCACCAGGGGCCGAGAAAACCACCGTCTCATGGGGCCGGACACTCAGGGTCAGGGAAAAATCCAATATATATCTGGTGATATCTCGGGTGCTATTACAGATAGCGCAATTAACCAAAGTGAATGATCTGCAGGAGGCCCTGGCGCATGAATCTGTGCAGCGGGAACGACCTCGGACTACCAGGGGCCGAGAAAACCACCGTCCCATGGGACCGGACATATCAGGGTCAGGGAAAAATCCAATATATGTCTGGTGATATCTCGGATGCTATTACAGATAGCGCAATAAATCCAAGTGCATTGTCTGTAGGAGGCCCTGGCGCATGAATCTGGCCAGCGGGAACGTCCTCGAACCACAAGGGGCCGAGAAAACCACCGTCTCATGGGGCCGGACACTCAGGGTCAGGGAAAAATCCAATATATATCTGGTTATATCTCGGGTGCTATTACATATAGCCCAATAAATCAAAGTGCATTGTCTGTAGGAGGCCCGGGCGCATGAATCTGTGCAGCGGGAACGACATCGGACCACCAGGGGCCGAGAAAATTACAGATTTTCGGTATCCGTCACCCAAAGTCATGTAAAAATCCAGCATATATATGGAGCTTTCTCGGGTGCTATTAGAGATAGCGCAATAAATCAAAGTGCATTGTTTGTAGGAGGCCCTGGCGCATGAATCTGGCCAGCGGGAACGACCTCGGACCACCAGGGGCCGAGAAAACCACAGTCTCATGGGGCCGGACACTCAGGGTCAGGGAAAAATCCAATATATATCTGGTGATATCTCGGGTGCTATTACAGATAGCGCAATAAACCAAAGTGAATTATCTGCAGGAGGCCCTGGCGCATGAATCTGTGCAGCGGGAACGACCTCGGACAACCAGGTGCCGAGACAACCACCGTCTCATGGGGCCGGACACTCAGAGTCAGGGAAAAATCCAGTATATATCTGATGATATCTCGGGTGCTATTACAGATAGCCCAATAAATCAATGTGCATTTTCTGTAGGAGGCCCTGGCGCATGAATCTGTGCAGCGGAAACGACCTCGGACCACCAGGGGCCGAGAAAACCACCGTCTCATGGGGCCGGACCCTCAGGGTCGGGAAAAAATCCAATATATATCTGGTGATATCTCGGGTGCTATTGCAGATAGCTCAATAAATCAAAGTGCATTATCTGTAGGAGGGCCTGGCGCATGAACCTGTGCAGCGGGATCGACCTCGGACCACCAGGGGCAGAGAAAACCACCGACACATGGGGCCGGGCACTCAGGGTCAGGGAAAAATTGAATATAAATCTGGTGATATCTCGGGTTCTATTACAGATAGCGCGATAAATCAAAGTGCATTGTCTGTAGGAGGCCCTGGCGCATGAATCTGGCCAGCGGGAACGTCCTCGAACCACAAGGGGCCGAGAAAACCACCGTCTCATGGGGCCGGACACTCAGGGTCAGAGGAAAATCCAATATATATCTGATGATATCTCGGGTGCTATTAGAGATAGCGCAATAAACCAATGTGAATTATCTGCAGGAGGCTCTGGCGCATGAATCTGTGCAGCGGGAACGACCTCGGACCACCAGGGGCCGAGAAAACCACCGTCTCATGGGGCCGGACACTCAGGGTCAGGGAAAAATCCAATATATATCTGGTGATATCTCGGGTGCTATTACAGATAGCGCAATTAACCAAAGTGAATGATCTGCAGGAGTCCCTGGCGCATGAATCTGTGCAGCGGGAACGACCTCGGACTACCAGGGGCCGAGAAAACCACCGTCCCATGGGGCCGGACATATCAGGGTCAGGGAAAAATCCAATATATGTCTGGTGATATCTCGGATGCTATTACAGATAGCGCAATAAATCCAAGTGCATTGTCTGTAGGAGGCCCTGGCGCATGAATCTGGCCAGCGGGAACGTCCTCGAACCACAAGGGGCCGAGAAAACCACCGTCTCATGGGGCCGGACACTCAGGGTCAGGGAAAAATCCAATATATATCTGGTTATATCTCGGGTGCTATTACATATAGCCCAATAAATCAAAGTGCATTGTCTGTAGGAGGCCCGGGCGCATGAATCTGTGCAGCGGGAACGACATCGGACCACCAGGGGCCGAGAAAATTACAGATTTTCGGTATCCGTCACCCAAAGTCATGTAAAAATCCAGCATATATATGGATCTTTCACGGGTGCTATTACAGATAGCGCAATAAATCAAAGTGCATTGTCTGTAGGAGGCCCTGGCGCATGAATCTGTGCAGCTCGAACGACCTTGGACCACCAGTGGCCGAGAAAACCACCCTCTCATGGGGCCGGACACTCAGGGTCAGGGAAAAATGCAATATATATCGGGCGATATCTCGGGTGCTATTAGAGATAGCGCAATAAATCAAAGTGCATTGTCTGTAGGAGGCCCTGGTGCATGAATCTGGCCAGCGGGAACGACATGGGACCACCAGGGGCCGAGAAAATTACAGATTTTCGGTATCCGTCACCCAAAGTCATGTAAAAATACAGCATATATATGGAGCTTTCTCGGGTGCCATTAGAGATAGCACAATAAATCAAAGTGCATTGTCTGTAGGAGGCCCTGGCCCATGAATCTGGCCAGCGGGAACGACCTCGGACCACCAGGGTCCGAGAAAACCACCGTCTCATAGGGCCGGACACTAAGGGACAGGGGAAAATCCAATATATATCTGGTGATATCTCGGGTGCTATTAGAGATATCGCAATAAACCAAAGTGAATTATCTGCAGGAGGCCCTGGCGCATGAATCTGTGCAGCGGCAACGACCTCGGACCACCACGGGCCGAGAAAACCACCGTCTCATGGGGCCGGACACTCAGGGTCTGGGAATAATCCAATATATATCTGGTGATATCTCGGGTGCTAATACAGATAGCGCAATAAATCAATGTGCATTGTCTGTAGGAGGCCCAGGCGCATGAATCTGTGCAGCTCGAACGACCTCGGACCACCAGGGGCCGAGAAAACCACCGTCTCATGGGGCCGGACACACAGGGTCAGGGAAAAATCCAATATATATCTTGTGATATCTCGGGTGCTATTACAGAGAGCCCAATAAATCAAAGTGCATTGTCTGTAGGAGGCCCTGGCGCATGAATCTGGCCAGCGGGAACGACATCGGACCACCAGGGGCCGAGAAAATTAGAGATTTTCGGTATCCGTCACCCAAAGTCATGTAAAAATCCAGCATATATATGGAGCTTTCACGGGTGCTATTACAGATAGCGCAATAAATCAAAGTGCATTGTCTGTAGGAGGCCCTGGCGCATGAATCTGTGCAGCCCGAACGACCTTGGACCACCAGTGGCCGAGAAAACCACAGTCTCATGGGGCCGGACACTCAGGGTCAGGGGAAAATCCAATATATATCTGGTGATATCTCGGGTGCTATTACAGAGAGCCCAATAAATCAAAGTGCATTGTCTGTACGAGGCCCTGGCGCATGAGTCTGGGCAGCGGGAACGACCTCGAACCACCAGGGGCCGAGAAAACCACAGTCTCATAGGGCCGGACACTTAGGGTCAGGGGAAAATCCAATATATATCCGGTGATATCTCGGGTGCTATTAGAGATAGCGCAATAAATCAAAGTGCATTGTCCGTAGGAGGCCCCTGCGCATGAATCTGGGCAGCGGGAACGACCTCGGACCACCAGGGGCCGAGAAAACCACCGACTCATGGAGCCGGATACTAAGGGTCAGGGTAAAATACAATATATATCTGGTGATATCTCGGGTGCTATTAGAGATAGCGCAATAAATCAAAGTGCATTGTCAGCAGGAAGCCCTGGCGCATGATTCTGTGCAGCGGGAACGACCTCGGACCACCAGGGGCCGAGAAAACCACCGTCTCATGGGGACGGACACTCAGGGTCAGGGAAAAATCCAATATATATCTGGTGATATCTCGGGTGCTATTACAGATAGTGCAATAAATCAAAGTGCATTGTCTGTAGGAGGCCCTGGCGCGTTAATCTGGCCAGCGGGAACGACCTCGGACCACCAGCGGCCGAGAGAACCATCGACACATGGCGCCGGACACCCAAGGTCATGTAAATACCCAGGATGTGTCTGATGATATCTCTCGTGCTATTAGAGGTAGCGAACTAAATCAAAGTGCATTGTCTGCAGGAAGCCCTGGGGCATGAATCTGTGCAGCGGGAACGACCTCGGACCACCAGCGGCCGAGAAAACCACCGTCTCATTGGGCCGGACACTCAGGGTCGGGGAAAAATCCAATATATATCAGGTGATATCTCGGGTGCTATTAGAGATAGCGCAATAAACCAAAGTGAATTGTCTGCAGGAGGCCCCGGCGCATGAATCTGTGCAGCGGGAACGACCTCGGATCACCAGGGGCCGAGAAAACCACCGACACATGGGGCCGGACACTCAGGGTCGGGGAAAAATCCAATATATATCCGGTGATATCACGGGTGCTATTAGACATAGGGCAATAAACCAAAGTGAATTATCTGCAGGAGGCCCTGGCGCATGAATCTGTGTAGCGGGAACGACCTCGGACCAGCAGGGGCCGAGAAAACCACCGACACATGGGGCCGGACACTCAGGGTCGGGGAAAAATCCAATATATATCCGGTGATATCACGGGTGCTATTACAGATAGCGCAATAAATCAAAGTGCATTGTCTGTAGGAAGCCCTGGCGCATGATTCTGTGCAGCGGGATCGACCTCGGACCACCAGGGGCCGAGAAAATCACCGTCTCGTGGGGCCGGACTGTCAGTGTCAGGGAAAAATCCAATATATATCTGGTGATATCTCGGGTGCTATTACAGATAGCGCAATAAACCAACGTGCATTGTCTGTAGGAGGTCCTGGCGCATGAATCTGTGCAGCGGGAACGACCTCGGACCACCAGGGGCCGAGAAAACCACCGTCTCATGGGGCCGGCACTCAGGGTCGGGGAAAAATCCAATATATATCTGGTGATATCTCGGGTGCTATTAGAGATAGGGCAATAAACCAAAGTGAATTATCTGCAGGAGGCCCTGGCGCATGAATCTGTGTAGCGGGAACGACCTCGGATCACCAGGGGCCGAGAAAACCACCGACACATGGCGCCGGACACCCAAGGTCATGTAAATACCCAGGATGTATCTGATGATATCTCGGGTGCTATTAGAGATAGCGCAATAAATCAAAGTGCATTATCTGCAGGAAGCCCTGGCGCGTGATTCTGTGCAGCGGGAACGACCTCGGACCACCAGGGGCCGAGAAAACCAAAGTCTCATAGGGCCGGGCACTCAGGGTCAGGGGAAAATCCAATATATATCTGGTGATATCTCGGGTGCTATTAGAGATAGCGAAATAAACCATAGTGAATTATCTGCAGGAGGCCCTGGCGCATGCATCTGTGCAGCGGGAACGACCTCCGACCACCAGGGGCCGAGAAAACCGCGGTCTCATGGGGCCGGACACTCAGGGTCAGGGAACCATCCAATATATATCTGGTGATATCTCGGGTGCTATTACAGATAGCGCAATAAATCAAAGTGCTTTGTCTGCGGGAGGCCCTGGCGCATGAATCTGGGCAGCGGGAAAGACCTCGGACCACCAGGGGCCGAGAAAACCACAGTCTCATAGGGCCGGACACTCAGGGTCAGGGGAAAATCCAATATATATCTGGTGATATCTCGGGTGCTATTAGAGATAGCGCAATAAATCAAAGTGCTTTGTCTGCGGGAGGCCCTGGCGCATGAATCTGGGCAGCGGGAAAGACCTCGGACCACCAGGGGCCGAGAAAACCACAGTCTCATAGGGCCGGACACTCAGGGTCAGGGAAAAATCCAATATATATCTGGTGATATCTCGGGTGCTATTAGAGATAGGGCAATAAATCAAAGTGCATTGTCTGCAAGAAGCCCTGGCGCATGATTCTGTGCAGCGGGAATGACCTCGGACCACCAGGGGCCGAGAAAATCACCGTCTCATGGAGCCGGACTGTCAGGGACAGCGAGAAAAACCCAATATATATCTGGTGATATCTTGGGTGTTATTGGAGATAGCGCAATAAATCAAAGTGCATTCTCTGCAGGAGGCACTGGCGAATGATTCTGTGCAGCAGGAACGACCTCGGACCACCAGGGGCCGAGAAAATTACAGATATTCGAAATCCGCCTCCCAAGGTCAAGTAAAAATCCAGCATATATCTGGTGATATCTCGCATGCTATTACAGATAGCGCAATAAATCAAAGTGCGTTGTCTGCGGGAGGCCCTGGCGCATGAATCTGTGCAGCGGCAACGACCTCGGAACACCACGGGCCGAGAAATCCACCGACACATGTGGCCGGACACTCAGGGTCATGTAAAAATCCAGCCTATATCTGGTGATTTCTCGGGTGCTATTAGAGATAGCGCAATAAACCAAAGTGCATTGTCTGCAGGAATCCCTGCCGCATGAATCTGTGCAGCGGGAACGACCTCGGACTACCAGGGGCCGAGAAAACCACCGTCTTATGGGGCCGGACTGTCAGGGTCAGGGGAAAATCCAATATATATCTGGTGATATCTCGGGTGCTATTAGGGATAGCGCAATAAACCAAAGTGAATTATCTGCAGGAGGCCGTGGCGCATGAATCTGGCCAGCGGGAACGACCTCGGACCACCAGGGGCCGAGAAAACAACCATCTCATGGGGCCGGACACTCAGGGTCAGGGGAAAATCAAATATATATCTGGTGATATCTCCGGTGCTATTAGAGATAGCGCAATAAACCAAAGTGAATTGTCTGTAGGAGGCCCTGGCGCATGAATCTGGGCAGCGTTAACGACCTTGGACCACCAGGGGCCGAGAAAACCACAGTCTCATGGTGCCGGACAGTCAGGGTCAGGGGAAAATCCAATATATATCTGGTTATATCTCGGGTGCTATTAGGGATAGCGCAATAAACCAAAGTGAATTATCTGCAGGAGGCCCTGGCGCATGAATCTGGCCAGCGGGAACGACCTCGGACCACCAGGGGCCGAGAAAACAACCATCTCATGGGGCCGGACACTCAGGGTCAGGGGAAAATCAAATATATATCTGGTGATATCTCGGGTGCTATTAGGGAGAGCGCAATAAATCAAAGTGCATTGTCTGCAGGAAGCCCTGGCGCATGATTCTGTGCAGCGGGATCGACCTCGGACCACCAGGGGCCGAGAAAATCACCGTCTCGTGGGGCCGGACTGTCAGGGTCAGGGAAAAATCCAATATATATCTGGTAGATATCTCGGGTGCTATTACAGATAGCGCAATAAACCAACGTGCATTGTCTGTAGGAAGCCCTGGCGCATGAATCTGTGCAGCGGGAACGACCTCGGACCACCAGGGGCCGAGAAAACCACAGTCTCATGGGGCCGGACACTCAGGGTCAGGGAAAAATCCAATATATATTTCGTGATATCTCGGGTGCTATTACAGATAGCGCAATAAATCAAAGTGCATTGTCTGTAGGAGGCCCTGGCGCATGAATCTGTGCAGCGGCAGCGACCTCGGTCCACCAGGGGCCGAGAAAATCACCGTCTCATGGAGCCGGTCTGTCAGGGTCAGCGAGAAAAACCCAATATATATCTGGTGATATCTTGGGTGTTATTGGAGATAGAGCAATAAATCAAAGTGCATTCTCTGCAGGAGGCACTGGCGAATGATTCTGTGCAGCAGGAACGACCTCGGACCACCAGGGGCCGAGAATATTACAGATATTCGAAATCCGCCACCCAAGGTCATGTAAAAATCCAGCACATATCTGGTGATATCTCGCGTGCTATTACAGATAGCGCAATAAATCAAAGTGCATTGTCTGTAGGAGGCCCTGGCGCATGAATCTGTGCAGCGGGAACGACCTCGGACCACCAGGGGCCGAGAAAACCACCGTCTCATGGGGCCGCCACTCAGGGTCGGGGAAAAAGCCAATATATATCTGGTGATATCACGGGTGCTATTAGAGATAGCGCAATAAATCAAAGTGCATTGTCTGTAGGAAGCCCTGGCGCATGATTCTGTGCAGCGGGATCGACCTCGGACCACCAGGGGCCGAGAAAATCACCGTCTCGTGGGGCCGGACTGTCAGTGTCAGGGAAAAATCCAATATATATCTGGTGATATCTCGGGTGCTATTACAGATAGCGCAATAAACCAACGTGCATTGTCTGTAGGAGGTCCTGGCGCAGGAATCTGTGCAGCGGGAACGACCTCGGACCACCAGGGGCCGAGAAAACCACCGTCTCATGGGGCCGGCACTCAGGGTCGGGGAAAAATCCAATATATATCTGGTGATATCTCGGGAGCTATTAGGGATAGGGCAATAAACCAAAGTGAATTATCTGCAGGAGGCCCTGGCGCATGAATCTGTGTAGCGGGAACGACCTCGGATCACCAGGGGCCGAGAAAACCACCGACACATGGCGCCGGACACCCAAGGTCATGTAAATACCCAGGATGTATCTGATGATATCTCGGGTGCTATTAGAGATAGCGCAATAAATCAAAGTGCATTGTCTGCAGGAAGCCCTGGCGCGTGATTCTCTGCAGCGGGAACGATCTCGGACCACCAGGGGCCGAGAAAACCACAGTCTCATAGGGCCGGGCACTCAGGGTCAGGGGAAAATCCAATATATATCTGGTGATATCTCGGGTGCTATTAGAGAAAGCGCAATAAATCGAAGTGCATTGTCGGTATGAGGCCCTTGCGCATGAATCTGGGCAGCGGGAACGACCTCGGTCCACCAGGGGCCGAGAAAACCACAGTCTCATAGGGCCGGACACTCAGGGTCAGGGGAAAATTCAATATATATCTGGTGATATCTCGGGTGCTATTAGAGATAGCGAAATAAATCAAAGTGCATTGTCTGTAGGAGGCCCTGGCGCATGAATCTGTGCAGCGGGAACGACCTCGGACCACCAGGGGCCGAGAAAACCACCGTCTCATGGGGCCGCCACTCAGGGTCGGGGAAAAAGCCAATATATATCTGGTGATATCACGGGTGCTATTAGAGATAGCGCAATAAATCAAAGTGCGTTGTCCGTAGGAGGCCCCTGCGCACGAATCTGGGCAGCGGGAACGACCTCGGACCACCAGGGGCCGAGAAAACCACCGACTCATGGGGCCGGATACTAAGGGTCAGGGAAAAATCCAATATATATTTCGTGATATCTCGGGTGCTATTACAGATACCGCAATAAACCAAAGTGAATTATCTGCAGGAGGCCCTGGCGCATGAATCTGTGCAGCTGGAACGACATCGGACCACCAGGGGCCGAGAAAATTACAGATTTTCGGTATCCGTCAACCAAAGTCATGTAAAAATTCAGCATATATATGGAACTTTCTCGGGTGTTATTACATATAGCGCAATAAATCAAAGTGCATTGTCTGTAGGAGGCCCTGGCGCATGAATCTGGTCAGCGGGATCGACCGCGCACCACCAGGGGCCGAGAAAACCACCGTCTCACGGGGCCGGACACTCAGGGTCAGGGGAAAATCCAATATATATCTGGTGATATCACGGGTGCTATTAGAGATAGCGCAATAGACCAAAGTGAATTATCTGCAGGAGGCCCTGGCGCATGAATCTGTGCAGCTGGAACGACCTCGGACCACCACGGGCCGAGAAAACCACCGCCTCATGGGGCCGGACACTCAGGGTCACGGAAAAATCCAATATATATCTGGTGATATCTCGGGTGCTATTACAGATAGCGCAATAAATCAAAGTGGATTGTCTGTCGGAGGCCCTGACGCATGAATCTGGGCAGCGGGAACGACCTCGGTCCACCAGGGGCCGAGAAAACCGCCGTCTCATGAGGCCGGACCCTCAGGGTCAGGGAATAATCCAATATATATCTGGTGATATCTCGGGTGCTATTACAGATACCGCAATAAACCAAAGTGAATTATCTGCAGGAGGCCCTGGCGCATGAATCTGTGCAGCGGGAACGACCTCGGACAACCAGGTGCCGAGACAACCACCGTCTCATGGGGCCGGACACTCAGAGTCAGGGAAAAATCCAATATATATCTGATGATATCTCGGGTGCTATTACAGATAGCCCAATAAATCAATGTGCATTATCTGTAGGAGGGCCTGGCGCATGAATCTGTGCAGCGGGATCGACCTCGGACCACCAGGGGCAGAGAAAACCACCGACACATGGGGCCGGGCACTCAGGGTCAGGGAAAAATTGAATATAAATCTGGTGATATCTCGGGTTCTATTACAGATAGCGCGATATATCAAAGTGGATTGTCTGCAGGAGGGCCTGGCGCATGAATCTGTGCAGCGGGAACGACCTCGGACCACCAGGGGCCGAGAAAACCACCGTCTCATGGGGCCGGACCCTCAGGGTCGGGAAAAAATCCAATATATATATGGTGATATCTCGGGTGCTATTGCAGATAGCTCAATAAATCAAAGTGCATTATCTGTAGGAGGGCCTGGCGCATGAACCTGTGCAGCGGGATCGACCTCGGACCACCAGGGGCAGAGAAAACCACCGACACATGGGGCCGGGCACTCAGGGTCAGGGAAAAATTGAATATAAATCTGGTGATATCTCGGGTTCTATTACAGATAGCGCGATATATCAAAGTGGATTGTCTGCAGGAGGGCCTGGCGCATGAATCTGTGCAGCAGCAACGACCTCGGACCACCAGCGCCCAAGAAAATTACAGATTTTCGGTATCCGTCACCCAAGGTCATGTAAAAATCCAGCATATATATGGAGCTTTCTCGGGTGCTATTAGAGATAGCGCAATAAATCAAAGTGCATTGTTTGTAGGAGGCCCTGGCGCATGAATCTGGCCAGCGGGAACGACCTCGGACCACCAGGGGCCGAGAAAACCACAGTCTCATGGGGCCGGACACTCAGGGTCAGGGAAAAATCCAATATATATCTGGTGATATCTCGGGTGCTATTACAGATAGCGCAATAAACCAAAGTGAATTATCTGCAGGAGGCCCTGGCGCATGAATCTGTGCAGCGGGAACGACCTCGGACAACCAGGTGCCGAGACAACCACCGTCTCATGGGGCCGGACACTCAGAGTCAGGGAAAAATCCAATATATATCTGATGATATCTCGGGTGCTATTACAGATAGCCCAATAAATCAATGTGCATTTTCTGTAGGAGGCCCTGGCGCATGAATCTGTGCAGCGGAAACGACCTCGGACCACCAGGGGCCGAGAAAACCACCGTCTCACGGAGCCGGACACTCAGGGACAGGGGAAAATCCAATATATATCTGGTGATATCTCGGGTGCTATTACAGATAGCGCAATTAACCAAAGTGAATGATCTGCAGGAGGCCCTGGCGCATGAATCTGGCCAGCGGGAACGTCCTCGGACCACAAGGGGCCGAGAAAACCACCGTCTCATGGGGGCGGACACTCAGGGTCAGGGAAAAATCCAATATATATCTGGTTATATCTCGGGTGCTATTACAGATAGCCCAATAAATCAAAGTGCATTGTCTGTAGGAGGCCCTGGCGCATGAATCTGTGCAGCGGGAACGACCTCGGACCACCACGGGCCGAGAAAACCACCGTCTCATGGGGCCGGACACTCAGGGTCGCGGAAAAATCCAATATATATCTGGTGATATCTCGGCTGCTATTACAGATAGCGCAATAAATCAAAGTGCATTGTCTGTAGGAGGCCCTGGCGCATGAATCTGGCCAGCGGGAACGTCCTCGAACCACAAGGGGCCGAGAAAACCACCGTCTCATGGGGCCGGACACTCAGGGTCAGAGGAAAATCCAATATATATCTGATGATATCTCGGGTGCTATTAGAGATAGCGCAATAAACCAATGTGAATTATCTGCAGGAGGCTCTGGCGCATGAATCTGTGCAGCGGGAACGACCTCGGACCACCAGGGGCCGAGAAAACCACCGTCTCATGGGGCCGGACACTCAGGGTCAGGGAAAAATCCAATATATATCTGGTGATATCTCGGGTGCTATTACAGATAGCGCAATTAACCAAAGTGAATGATCTGCAGGAGGCCCTGGCGCATGAATCTGTGCAGCGGGAACGACCTCGGACTACCAGGGGCCGAGAAAACCACCGTCCCATGGGGCCGGACATATCAGGGTCAGGGAAAAATCCAATATATGTCTGGTGATATCTCGGATGCTATTACAGATAGCGCAATAAATCCAAGTGCATTGTCTGTAGGAGGCCCTGGCGCATGAATCTGGCCAGCGGGAACGTCCTCGAACCACAAGGGGCCGAGAAAACCACCGTCTCATGGGGCCGGACACTCAGGGTCAGGGAAAAATCCAATATATATCTGGTTATATCTCGGGTGCTATTACATATAGCCCAATAAATCAAAGTGCATTGTCTGTAGGAGGCCCGGGCGCATGAATCTGTGCAGCGGGAACGACATCGGACCACCAGGGGCCGAGAAAATTACAGATTTTCGGTATCCGTCACCCAAAGTCATGTAAAAATCCAGCATATATATGGAGCTTTCTCGGGTGCTATTAGAGATAGCGCAATAAATCAAAGTGCATTGTTTGTAGGAGGCCCTGGCGCATGAATCTGGCCAGCGGGAACGACCTCGGACCACCAGGGGCCGAGAAAACCACAGTCTCATGGGGCCGGACACTCAGGGTCAGGGAAAAATCCAATATATATCTGGTGATATCTCGGGTGCTATTACAGATAGCGCAATAAACCAAAGTGAATTATCTGCAGGAGGCCCTGGCGCATGAATCTGTGCAGCGGGAACGACCTCGGACAACCAGGTGCCGAGACAACCACCGTCTCATGGGGCCGGACACTCAGAGTCAGGGAAAAATCCAGTATATATCTGATGATATCTCGGGTGCTATTACAGATAGCCCAATAAATCAATGTGCATTTTCTGTAGGAGGCCCTGGCGCATGAATCTGTGCAGCGGAAACGACCTCGGACCACCAGGGGCCGAGAAAACCACCGTCTCATGGGGCCGGACCCTCAGGGTCGGGAAAAAATCCAATATATATCTGGTGATATCTCGGGTGCTATTGCAGATAGCTCAATAAATCAAAGTGCATTATCTGTAGGAGGGCCTGGCGCATGAACCTGTGCAGCGGGATCGACCTCGGACCACCAGGGGCAGAGAAAACCACCGACACATGGGGCCGGGCACTCAGGGTCAGGGAAAAATTGAATATAAATCTGGTGATATCTCGGGTTCTATTACAGATAGCGCGATAAATCAAAGTGCATTGTCTGTAGGAGGCCCTGGCGCATGAATCTGGCCAGCGGGAACGTCCTCGAACCACAAGGGGCCGAGAAAACCACCGTCTCATGGGGCCGGACACTCAGGGTCAGAGGAAAATCCAATATATATCTGATGATATCTCGGGTGCTATTAGAGATAGCGCAATAAACCAATGTGAATTATCTGCAGGAGGCTCTGGCGCATGAATCTGTGCAGCGGGAACGACCTCGGACCACCAGGGGCCGAGAAAACCACCGTCTCATGGGGCCGGACACTCAGGGTCAGGGAAAAATCCAATATATATCTGGTGATATCTCGGGTGCTATTACAGATAGCGCAATTAACCAAAGTGAATGATCTGCAGGAGTCCCTGGCGCATGAATCTGTGCAGCGGGAACGACCTCGGACTACCAGGGGCCGAGAAAACCACCGTCCCATGGGGCCGGACATATCAGGGTCAGGGAAAAATCCAATATATGTCTGGTGATATCTCGGATGCTATTACAGATAGCGCAATAAATCCAAGTGCATTGTCTGTAGGAGGCCCTGGCGCATGAATCTGGCCAGCGGGAACGTCCTCGAACCACAAGGGGCCGAGAAAACCACCGTCTCATGGGGCCGGACACTCAGGGTCAGGGAAAAATCCAATATATATCTGGTTATATCTCGGGTGCTATTACATATAGCCCAATAAATCAAAGTGCATTGTCTGTAGGAGGCCCGGGCGCATGAATCTGTGCAGCGGGAACGACATCGGACCACCAGGGGCCGAGAAAATTACAGATTTTCGGTATCCGTCACCCAAAGTCATGTAAAAATCCAGCATATATATGGAGCTTTCACGGGTGCTATTACAGATAGCGCAATAAATCAAAGTGCATTGTCTGTAGGAGGCGCCGGCGCATGAATCTGTGCAGCTCGAACGACCTTGGACCACCAGTGGCCGAGAAAACCACAGTCTCATGGGGCCGGACACTCAGGGTCAGGGGAAAATCCAATATATATCTGGTGATATCTCGGGTGCTATTACAGAGAGCCCAATAAATCAAAGTGCATTGTCTGTACGAGGCCCTGGCGCATGAGTCTGGGCAGCGGGAACGACATCGAACCACCAGGGGCCGAGAAAACCACAGTCTCATAGGGCCGGACACTTAGGGTCAGGGGAAAATCCAATATATATCCGGTGATATCTCGGGTGCTATTAGAGATAGCGCAATAAATCAAAGTGCATTGTCCGTAGGAGGCCCCTGCGCATGAATCTGGGCAGCGGGAACGACCTCGGACCACCAGGGGCCGAGAAAACCACCGACTCATGGAGCCGGATACTAAGGGTCAGGGTAAAATACAATATATATCTGGTGATATCTCGGGTGCTATTAGAGATAGCGCAATAAATCAAAGTGCATTGTCAGCAGGAAGCCCTGGCGCATGATTCTGTGCAGCGGGAACGACCTCGGACCACCAGGGGCCGAGAAAACCACCGTCTCATGGGGACGGACACTCAGGGTCAGGGAAAAATCCAATATATATCTGGTGATATCTCGGGTGCTATTACAGATAGTGCAATAAATCAAAGTGCATTGTCTGTAGGAGGCCCTGGCGCGTTAATCTGGCCAGCGGGAACGACCTCGGACCACCAGCGGCCGAGAGAACCATCGACACATGGCGCCGGACACCCAAGGTCATGTAAATACCCAGGATGTGTCTGATGATATCTCTCGTGCTATTAGAGGTAGCGAACTAAATCAAAGTGCATTGTCTGCAGGAAGCCCTGGGGCATGAATCTGTGCAGCGGGAACGACCTCGGACCACCAGCGGCCGAGAAAACCACCGTCTCATTGGGCCGGACACTCAGGGTCGGGGAAAAATCCAATATATATCAGGTGATATCTCGGGTGCTATTAGAGATAGCGCAATAAACCAAAGTGAATTGTCTGCAGGAGGCCCCGGCGCATGAATCTGTGCAGCGGGAACGACCTCGGATCACCAGGGGCCGAGAAAACCACCGACACATGGGGCCGGACACTCAGGGTCGGGGAAAAATCCAATATATATCCGGTGATATCACGGGTGCTATTAGACATAGGGCAATAAACCAAAGTGAATTATCTGCAGGAGGCCCTGGCGCATGAATCTGTGTAGCGGGAACGACCTCGGACCAGCAGGGGCCGAGAAAACCACCGACACATGGGGCCGGACACTCAGGGTCGGGGAAAAATCCAATATATATCCGGTGATATCACGGGTGCTATTACAGATAGCGCAATAAATCAAAGTGCATTGTCTGTAGGAAGCCCTGGCGCATGATTCTGTGCAGCGGGATCGACCTCGGACCACCAGGGGCCGAGAAAATCACCGTCTCGTGGGGCCGGACTGTCAGTGTCAGGGAAAAATCCAATATATATCTGGTGATATCTCGGGTGCTATTACAGATAGCGCAATAAACCAACGTGCATTGTCTGTAGGAGGTCCTGGCGCATGAATCTGTGCAGCGGGAACGACCTCGGACCACCAGGGGCCGAGAAAACCACCGTCTCATGGGGCCGGCACTCAGGGTCGGGGAAAAATCCAATATATATCTGGTGATATCTCGGGTGCTATTAGAGATAGGGCAATAAACCAAAGTGAATTATCTGCAGGAGGCCCTGGCGCATGAATCTGTGTAGCGGGAACGACCTCGGATCACCAGGGGCCGAGAAAACCACCGACACATGGCGCCGGACACCCAAGGTCATGTAAATACCCAGGATGTATCTGATGATATCTCGGGTGCTATTAGAGATAGCGCAATAAATCAAAGTGCATTATCTGCAGGAAGCCCTGGCGCGTGATTCTGTGCAGCGGGAACGACCTCGGACCACCAGGGGCCGAGAAAACCAAAGTCTCATAGGGCCGGGCACTCAGGGTCAGGGGAAAATCCAATATATATCTGGTGATATCTCGGGTGCTATTAGAGATAGCGAAATAAACCATAGTGAATTATCTGCAGGAGGCCCTGGCGCATGCATCTGTGCAGCGGGAACGACCTCCGACCACCAGGGGCCGAGAAAACCGCGGTCTCATGGGGCCGGACACTCAGGGTCAGGGAACCATCCAATATATATCTGGTGATATCTCGGGTGCTATTACAGATAGCGCAATAAATCAAAGTGCTTTGTCTGCGGGAGGCCCTGGCGCATGAATCTGGGCAGCGGGAAAGACCTCGGACCACCAGGGGCCGAGAAAACCACAGTCTCATAGGGCCGGACACTCAGGGTCAGGGGAAAATCCAATATATATCTGGTGATATCTCGGGTGCTATTAGAGACAGCGCAATAAATCAAAGTGCTTTGTCTGCGGGAGGCCCTGGCGCATGAATCTGGGCAGCGGGAAAGACCTCGGACCACCAGGGGCCGAGAAAACCACAGTCTCATAGGGCCGGACACTCAGGGTCAGGGAAAAATCCAATATATATCTGGTGATATCTCGGGTGCTATTAGAGATAGGGCAATAAATCAAAGTGCATTGTCTGCAAGAAGCCCTGGCGCATGATTCTGTGCAGCGGGAATGACCTCGGACCACCAGGGGCCGAGAAAATCACCGTCTCATGGAGCCGGACTGTCAGGGACAGCGAGAAAAACCCAATATATATCTGGTGATATCTTGGGTGTTATTGGAGATAGCGCAATAAATCAAAGTGCATTCTCTGCAGGAGGCACTGGCGAATGATTCTGTGCAGCAGGAACGACCTCGGACCACCAGGGGCCGAGAAAATTACAGATATTCGAAATCCGCCTCCCAAGGTCAAGTAAAAATCCAGCATATATCTGGTGATATCTCGCATGCTATTACAGATAGCGCAATAAATCAAAGTGCGTTGTCTGCGGGAGGCCCTGGCGCATGAATCTGTGCAGCGGCAACGACCTCGGAACACCACGGGCCGAGAAATCCACCGACACATGTGGCCGGACACTCAGGGTCATGTAAAAATCCAGCCTATATCTGGTGATTTCTCGGGTGCTATTAGAGATAGCGCAATAAACCAAAGTGCATTGTCTGCAGGAATCCCTGCCGCATGAATCTGTGCAGCGGGAACGACCTCGGACTACCAGGGGCCGAGAAAACCACCGTCTTATGGGGCCGGACTGTCAGGGTCAGGGGAAAATCCAATATATATCTGGTGATATCTCGGGTACTATTAGGGATAGCGCAATAAACCAAAGTGAATTATCTGCAGGAGGCCGTGGCGCATGAATCTGGCCAGCGGGAACGACCTCGGACCACCAGGGGCCGAGAAAACAACCATCTCATGGGGCCGGACACTCAGGGTCAGGGGAAAATCAAATATATATCTGGTGATATCTCCGGTGCTATTAGAGATAGCGCAATAAACCAAAGTGAATTGTCTGTAGGAGGCCCTGGCGCATGAATCTGGGCAGCGTTAACGACCTTGGACCACCAGGGGCCGAGAAAACCACAGTCTCATGGTGCCGGACAGTCAGGGTCAGGGGAAAATCCAATATATATCTGGTTATATCTCGGGTGCTATTAGGGATAGCGCAATAAACCAAAGTGAATTATCTGCAGGAGGCCCTGGCGCATGAATCTGGCCAGCGGGAACGACCTCGGACCACCAGGGGCCGAGAAAACAACCATCTCATGGGGCCGGACACTCAGGGTCAGGGGAAAATCAAATATATATCTGGTGATATCTCGGGTGCTATTAGGGAGAGCGCAATAAATCAAAGTGCATTGTCTGCAGGAAGCCCTGGCGCATGATTCTGTGCAGCGGGATCGACCTCGGACCACCAGGGGCCGAGAAAATCACCGTCTCGTGGGGCCGGACTGTCAGGGTCAGGGAAAAATCCAATATATATCTGGTAGATATCTCGGGTGCTATTACAGATAGCGCAATAAACCAACGTGCATTGTCTGTAGGAAGCCCTGGCGCATGAATCTGTGCAGCGGGATCGACCTCGGACCACCAGGGGCCGAGAAAACCACAGTCTCATGGGGCCGGACACTCAGGGTCAGGGAAAAATCCAATATATATTTCGTGATATCTCGGGTGCTATTACAGATAGCGCAATAAATCAAAGTGCATTGTCTGTAGGAGGCCCTGGCGCATGAATCTGTGCAGCGGCAGCGACCTCGGTCCACCAGGGGCCGAGAAAATCACCGTCTCATGGAGCCGGTCTGTCAGGGTCAGCGAGAAAAACCCAATATATATCTGGTGATATCTTGGGTGTTATTGGAGATAGAGCAATAAATCAAAGTGCATTCTCTGCAGGAGGCACTGGCGAATGATTCTGTGCAGCAGGAACGACCTCGGACCACCAGGGGCCGAGAATATTACAGATATTCGAAATCCGCCACCCAAGGTCATGTAAAAATCCAGCACATATCTGGTGATATCTCGCGTGCTATTACAGATAGCGCAATAAATCAAAGTGCATTGTCTGTAGGAGGCCCTGGCGCATGAATCTGTGCAGCGGGAACGACCTCGGACCACCAGGGGCCGAGAAAACCACCGTCTCATGGGGCCGCCACTCAGGGTCGGGGAAAAAGCCAATATATATCTGGTGATATCACGGGTGCTATTAGAGATAGCGCAATAAATCAAAGTGCATTGTCTGTAGGAAGCCCTGGCGCATGATTCTGTGCAGCGGGATCGACCTCGGACCACCAGGGGCCGAGAAAATCACCGTCTCGTGGGGCCGGACTGTCAGTGTCAGGGAAAAATCCAATATATATCTGGTGATATCTCGGGTGCTATTACAGATAGCGCAATAAACCAACGTGCATTGTCTGTAGGAGGTCCTGGCGCAGGAATCTGTGCAGCGGGAACGACCTCGGACCACCAGGGGCCGAGAAAACCACCGTCTCATGGGGCCGGCACTCAGGGTCGGGGAAAAATCCAATATATATCTGGTGATATCTCGGGAGCTATTAGGGATAGGGCAATAAACCAAAGTGAATTATCTGCAGGAGGCCCTGGCGCATGAATCTGTGTAGCGGGAACGACCTCGGATCACCAGGGGCCGAGAAAACCACCGACACATGGCGCCGGACACCCAAGGTCATGTAAATACCCAGGATGTATCTGATGATATCTCGGGTGCTATTAGAGATAGCGCAATAAATCAAAGTGCATTGTCTGCAGGAAGCCCTGGCGCGTGATTCTCTGCAGCGGGAACGATCTCGGACCACCAGGGGCCGAGAAAACCACAGTCTCATAGGGCCGGGCACTCAGGGTCAGGGGAAAATCCAATATATATCTGGTGATATCTCGGGTGCTATTAGAGAAAGCGCAATAAATCGAAGTGCATTGTCGGTATGAGGCCCTTGCGCATGAATCTGGGCAGCGGGAACGACCTCGGTCCACCAGGGGCCGAGAAAACCACAGTCTCATAGGGCCGGACACTCAGGGTCAGGGGAAAATTCAATATATATCTGGTGATATCTCGGGTGCTATTAGAGATAGCGAAATAAATCAAAGTGCATTGTCTGTAGGAGGCCCTGGCGCATGAATCTGTGCAGCGGGAACGACCTCGGACCACCAGGGGCCGAGAAAACCACCGACTCATGGGGCCGGATACTAAGGGTCAGGGTAAAATACAATATATATCTGGTGATATCTCGGGTGCTATTAGAGATAGCGCAATACATCAAAGTGCATTGTCAGCAGGAAGCCCTGGCGCATAATTCTGTGCAGCGGGAACGACCTCGGACCACCAGGGGCCGAGAAAACCACCGTCTCATGGGGACGGACACTCAGGGTCAGGGAAAAATCCAAATATATGTCTGGTGATATCTCGGGTGCTATTACAGATAGTGCAATAAATCAAAGTGCATTGTCTGTAGGAGGCCCTGGCGCGTTAATCTGGCCAGCGGGAACGACCTCGGACCACCAGCGGCCGAGAGAACCACCGTCTCATGGGGCCGGATACTAAGGGTCAGGGTAAAATACAATATATATGTGGTGATATCTCGGGTGCTATTAGAGATAGCGCAATAAATCAAAGTGCATTGTCTGCAGGAAGCCCTGGGGCATGAATCTGTGCAGCGGGAACGACCTCGGACCACCAGCGGCCGAGAAAACCACCGTCTCATTGGGCCGGACACTCAGGGTCGGGGAAAAATCCAATATATATCACGTGATATCTCGGGTGCTATTAGAGATAGCGCAATAAACCAAAGTGAATTGTCTGCAGGAGGCCCCGGCGCATGAATCTGTGCAGCGGGAACGACCTCGGATCACCAGGGGCCGAGAAAACCACCGACACATGGGGCCGGACACTCAGGGTCGGGGAAAAATCCAATATATATCCGGTGATATCACGGGTGCTATTAGACATAGGGCAATAAACCAAAGTGAATTATCTGCAGGAGGCCCTGGCGCATGCATCTGTGCAGCGGGAACGACCTCCGACCACCAGGGGCCGAGAAAACCACCGTCTCATTGGGCCGGACACTCAGGGTCGGGGAAAAATCCAATATATATCAGGTGATATCTAGGGTGTTATTGGAGATAGCGCAATAAATGAAAGTGGATTCTCTGTAGGAGGCACAGGCGCATGAATCTGTGCAGCGGGAACGACCTGGGACCACCAGGGGCCGAGAAAACCACCGTCTCATGGGGCCGGACACTCAGGGTCAGGGGAAAATCCAATATATATCTGGTGATATCTCGGGTGCTATTAGAGATAGCGCAATAAATCAAAGTGCGTTGTCTGCGGGAGGCCCTGGCGCATGAATCTGAGCAGCGGCAACGACCTCGGAACACCACGGGCCGAGAAAATCACCGTCTCGTGGGGCCGGACTGTCAGGGTCAGGGAAAAATCCAGCATATATATGGTGATATCTCGGGTGCTATTAGAGATAGCGCAATAAATCAAAGTGCACTGTCGGTATGAGGCCCTTGCGCATGAACCTGTGCAGCGGGAACGACCTCGGACCACCAGGGGCCGAGAAAACCACCGACTCATGGGGCCGGATACTAAGGGACGGGGTAAAATCCAATATATATCAGGTGATATCTCGTGTGCTATTAGAGATAGCGCAATAAACCAAAGTGAATTGTCTGCAGGAGGCCCCGTCGCATGAATCTGTGCAGCGGGAACGACCTCGGATCACCAGGGGCCGAGAAAAACACCATCTCATGGGGCCGGACACTCAGGGTCAGGGGAAAATCCAATATATATCTCCTGATATCTCGAGTGCTATTACAGATAGCGCAATAAATCAAAGTACTTTTTCTGCGGGAGGCCCTGGCGCATGAATCTGTGCAGCGGCAGCGACCTCGGACCACCAGGGGCCGAGAAAATCACCGTCTCATGGAGCCGGACTGTCAGGGTCAGCGAGAAAAACCCATTATATATCTGGTGATATCTTGGGTGTTATTGGAGATAGCGCAATAAATCAAAGTGCATTCTCTGTAGGAGGCACTCACGAATGATTCTGTGCAGCAGGAACGACCTCGGACCACCAGGGGCCGAGAAAATTACAGATATTCGAAATCCGCCACCCAAGGTCATGTAAAAATCCAGCATATATCTGGTGATATCTCGCGTGCTATTACAGATAGCGCAATAAACCAAAGTGCTTTGTCTGCGGGAGGCCCTGGCGCATGAATCTGTGCAGCGGGAACGACCTCGGACCACCAGGGGCCGAGATAACCACCGTCTCATGGGGCCGGACACTCAGGGTCAGGGGAAAATCCAATATATATCTGGTGATATCTCGGGTGCTATTACAGATAGCGCAATAAATCAAAGTGCATTGTCTGTAGGAGGCCCTGGCGCATGAATCTGTGCAGCGGGAACGACCTCGGACGACCAGGGGCCGAGAAAACCACCCTCTCATGGGGCCGGACACTCAGGGTCAGGGAAAAATCCAATATATATCTGGTGATATCTCGGGTGCTATTAGACATAGGGCAATAAACCAAAGTGAATTATCTGCAGGAGGCTCTGGCGCATGAATCTGTGTAGCGGGAACGACCTCGGACCAGCAGGGGCCGAGAAAACCACCGACACATGGGGCCGGATACTAAGGGTCAGGGTAAAATTCAATATATATCTGGTGATATCTCGGGTGCTATTAGAGATAGCGCAATAAATCAAAGTGCACTGTCGGTATGAGGCCCTTGCGCATGAACTTGTGCAGCGGGAACGACCTCGGACCACCAGGGGCCGAGAAAACCACCGACTCATGGGGCCGGATACTAAGGGTCAGGGTAGAATCCAATATATATCTGGTGATATCTCGGGTGCTATTAGAGATAGCGCAATAAATCAAAGTGCATTGTCTGCAGGAGGTCCTGGCGCATGAATCTGTGCAGCGGGAACGACCTCGGACCACCAGGGGCCGAGAAAACCGCGGTCTCATGGGGCCGGACACTCAGGGTCGGGGAAAATCCAATACATATCTGGTGATATCTCGGGTGCTATTACAGATAGCGCAATAAAGCAAAGTGAATTGTCTGTAGGAGGCCCTGGCGCATGAATCTGGGCAGCGGGAACGACCTCGAACCACCAGGGGCCGAGAAAACCACAGTCTCATATAGCCGGACACTCAGTGTCAGGGGAAAATTCAATATATATCTGGTGATATCTCGGGTGCTATTAGGGATAGCACAATAAATCAAAGTGCATTGTCTGCAGGAAGCCCTGGCGCATGATTCTGTGCAGCGGGATCGACCTCGGACCACCATGGGCCGAGAAAATCACCGTCTCGTGGGGCCGGATTGTCAGTGTCAGGGAAAAATCCAATATATATCTGGTGATATCTCGGGTGCTATTACAGATAGCGCAATAAACCAACGTGCATTGTCTGTAGGAGGCCCTGGCGCATGAATGTGTGCAGCGGGAACGACCTCGGACCACCAGGGGCCGAGAAAACCACCGACACATGGGGCCGGACTCTCAGGGCCATGTAAAAATCCAGCATATATATGGTGATATCTCGGGTGCTATTAGGGATAGCGCAATAAACCAAAGTGAATTATCTGCAGGAGGCCCTGGCGCATGAATCTGTGCAGCGGGAACGACCTCGGACTACCAGGGGCCGAGAAAACCACCGTCTCATGGGGCCGAACACTCAGGGTCAGGGGAAAATCCAATATATATCTGGTGATATCTCGAGTGCTATTAGAGACAGCGCAATAAACCAAAGTGATTTATCTGGAGGAGGCCCTGGCGCATGAATCCGGCCAGCGGGAACGACCTCGGACCACCAGAGGCCGAGAAAACCACCGACTCATGGGGCCGGATACTAAGGGTCAGGGTAGAATCCAATATATATCTGGTGATATCTCGGGTGCTATTAGAGATAGCGCAATAAATCAAAGTGCATTGTCTGCAGGAAGCCCTGGCGCATGATTCTGTGCAGCGGGAACGACCTCGGAACACCAGGGGCCGAGAAAACCACCGTCTCATGGGGCCGGACACTCAGCGTCAGGGGAAAATCCAATATATATCTGGTGATATCTCGGGTGCTATTAGGGATAGCGCAATAAATCAAAGTGCATTGTCCGCAGGAAGCCCTGGCGCATGAATCTCTGCAGCGGGAACGACTTCGGACAACCAGCGGCCGAGAAAACAACCGTCTCATGGGGCCGGACGCTCAGGGTCGGGGAAAAATCCAATATATATCTGGTGATATCTCGGGTGCTATTAGAGATAGCGCAATAAACCAAAGTGAATTTTCTGCAGGAGGCCCTGGCGCATGAATCTGTGCAGCGGGAACGACCTCGGATCACCAGGGGCCGAGAGAAACACCATCTCATGGGGCCGGACACTCAGGGTCAGGGGAAAATCCAATATATATCTCCTGATATCTCGGGTGCTATTAGAGATAGCGCAATGAATCAAAGTACTTTTTCTGCGGGAGGCCCTGGCGCATGAATCTGTGCAGCGGCAGCGACCTCGGACCACCAGGGGCCGAGAAAACCACCGACTCATGGGGCCGGATACTAAGGGTCAGGGTAGAATCCAATATATATCTGGTGATATCTCGGGTGCTATTAGAGATAGCGCAATAAATCAAAGTGCATTGTCTGCAGGAAGCCCTGGCGCATGATTCTGTGCAGCGGGAACGACCTCGGAACACCAGGGGCCGAGAAAACCACCGTCTCATGGGGACGGACACTCAGAGTCAGGGAAAAATCCAATATATATCTGGTGATATCTCGGGTGCTATTAGAGATAGCGCAATAAACCAAAGTGAATTGTCTGCAGGAGGCCCTTGCGCATGAACCTGTGCAGCGGGAACGACCTCGGACCACCAGGGGCCGAGAAAACCACCGACTCATGGGGCCGGATACTAAGGGACGGGGTAAAATCCAATATATATCAGGTGATATCTCGGGTGCTATTAGAGATAGCGCAATAAACCAAAGTGAATTATCTGCAGGAGGCCCTGGCGCATGCATCTGTGCAGCGGGAACGACCTCGGACCACCAGGGGCCGAGAAAACCACCGTCTCATGGGGCCGGACACTCAGGGTCAGGGGAAAATCCAATATATATCTGGTGATATCTCGGGTGCTATTAGAGATAGCGCAATAAATCAAAGTGCGTTGTCTGCGGGAGGCCCTGGCGCATGAATCTGAGCAGCGGCAACGACCTCGGAACACCACGGGCCGAGAAAATCACCGTCTCGTGGGGCCGGACTGTCAGGGTCAGGGAAAAATCCAGCATATATATGGTGATATCTCGGGTGCTATTAGAGATAGCGCAATAAATCAAAGTGCACTGTCGGTATGAGGCCCTTGCGCATGAACCTGTGCAGCGGGAACGACCTCGGACCACCAGGGGCCGAGAAAACCACCGACTCATGGGGCCGGATACTAAGGGACGGGGTAAAATCCAATATATATCAGGTGATATCTCGTGTGCTATTAGAGATAGCGCAATAAACCAAAGTGAATTGTCTGCAGGAGGCCCCGTCGCATGAATCTGTGCAGCGGGAACGACCTCGGATCACCAGGGGCCGAGAAAAACACCATCTCATGGGGCCGGACACTCAGGGTCAGGGGAAAATCCAATATATATCTCCTGATATCTCGAGTGCTATTACAGATAGCGCAATAAATCAAAGTACTTTTTCTGCGGGAGGCCCTGGCGCATGAATCTGTGCAGCGGCAGCGACCTCGGACCACCAGGGGCCGAGAAAATCACCGTCTCATGGAGCCGGACTGTCAGGGTCAGCGAGAAAAACCCATTATATATCTGGTGATATCTTGGGTGTTATTGGAGATAGCGCAATAAATCAAAGTGCATTCTCTGTAGGAGGCACTCACGAATGATTCTGTGCAGCAGGAACGACCTCGGACCACCAGGGGCCGAGAAAATTACAGATATTCGAAATCCGCCACCCAAGGTCATGTAAAAATCCAGCATATATCTGGTGATATCTCGCGTGCTATTACAGATAGCGCAATAAACCAAAGTGCTTTGTCTGCGGGAGGCCCTGGCGCATGAATCTGTGCAGCGGGAACGACCTCGGACCACCAGGGGCCGAGATAACCACCGTCTCATGGGGCCGGACACTCAGGGTCAGGGGAAAATCCAATATATATCTGGTGATATCTCGGGTGCTATTACAGATAGCGCAATAAATCAAAGTGCATTGTCTGTAGGAGGCCCTGGCGCATGAATCTGTGCAGCGGGAACGACCTCGGACGACCAGGGGCCGAGAAAACCACCCTCTCATGGGGCCGGACACTCAGGGTCAGGGAAAAATCCAATATATATCTGGTGATATCTCGGGTGCTATTAGACATAGGGCAATAAACCAAAGTGAATTATCTGCAGGAGGCTCTGGCGCATGAATCTGTGTAGCGGGAACGACCTCGGACCAGCAGGGGCCGAGAAAACCACCGACACATGGGGCCGGATACTAAGGGTCAGGGTAAAATTCAATATATATCTGGTGATATCTCGGGTGCTATTAGAGATAGCGCAATAAATCAAAGTGCACTGTCGGTATGAGGCCCTTGCGCATGAACTTGTGCAGCGGGAACGACCTCGGACCACCAGGGGCCGAGAAAACCACCGACTCATGGGGCCGGATACTAAGGGTCAGGGTAGAATCCAATATATATCTGGTGATATCTCGGGTGCTATTAGAGATAGCGCAATAAATCAAAGTGCATTGTCTGCAGGAGGTCCTGGCGCATGAATCTGTGCAGCGGGAACGACCTCGGACCACCAGGGGCCGAGAAAACCGCGGTCTCATGGGGCCGGACACTCAGGGTCGGGGAAAATCCAATACATATCTGGTGATATCTCGGGTGCTATTACAGATAGCGCAATAAAGCAAAGTGAATTGTCTGTAGGAGGCCCTGGCGCATGAATCTGGGCAGCGGGAACGACCTCGAACCACCAGGGGCCGAGAAAACCACAGTCTCATATAGCCGGACACTCAGTGTCAGGGGAAAATTCAATATATATCTGGTGATATCTCGGGTGCTATTAGGGATAGCACAATAAATCAAAGTGCATTGTCTGCAGGAAGCCCTGGCGCATGATTCTGTGCAGCGGGATCGACCTCGGACCACCATGGGCCGAGAAAATCACCGTCTCGTGGGGCCGGATTGTCAGTGTCAGGGAAAAATCCAATATATATCTGGTGATATCTCGGGTGCTATTACAGATAGCGCAATAAACCAACGTGCATTGTCTGTAGGAGGCCCTGGCGCATGAATCTGTGTAGCGGGAACGACCTCGGACCACCAGGGGCCGAGAAAACCACCGTCTCATGGGGCCGAACACTCAGGGTCAGGGGAAAATCCAATATATATCTGGTGATATCTCGAGTGCTATTAGAGACAGCGCAATAAACCAAAGTGATTTATCTGGAGGAGGCCCTGGCGCATGAATCCGGCCAGCGGGAACGACCTCGGACCACCAGAGGCCGAGAAAACCACCGTCTCATGGGGCCGGACACTCAGCGTCAGGGGAAAATCCAATATATATCTGGTGATATCTCGGGTGCTATTAGGGATAGCGCAATAAATCAAAGTGCATTGTCCGCAGGAAGCCCTGGCGCATGAATCTCTGCAGCGGGAACGACTTCGGACAACCAGCGGCCGAGAAAACAACCGTCTCATGGGGCCGGACGCTCAGGGTCGGGGAAAAATCCAATATATATCTGGTGATATCTCGGGTGCTATTAGAGATAGCGCAATAAACCAAAGTGAATTTTCTGCAGGAGGCCCTGGCGCATGAATCTGTGCAGCGGGAACGACCTCGGATCACCAGGGGCCGAGAGAAACACCATCTCATGGGGCCGGACACTCAGGGTCAGGGGAAAATCCAATATATATCTCCTGATATCTCGGGTGCTATTAGAGATAGCGCAATGAATCAAAGTACTTTTTCTGCGGGAGGCCCTGGCGCATGAATCTGTGCAGCGGCAGCGACCTCGGACCACCAGGGGCCGAGAAAACCACCGACTCATGGGGCCGGATACTAAGGGTCAGGGTAGAATCCAATATATATCTGGTGATATCTCGGGTGCTATTAGAGATAGCGCAATAAATCAAAGTGCATTGTCTGCAGGAAGCCCTGGCGCATGATTCTGTGCAGCGGGAACGACCTCGGAACACCAGGGGCCGAGAAAACCACCGTCTCATGGGGACGGACACTCAGAGTCAGGGAAAAATCCAATATATATCTGGTGATATCTCGGGTGCTATTAGAGATAGCGCAATAAACCAAAGTGAATTGTCTGCAGGAGGCCCTTGCGCATGAACCTGTGCAGCGGGAACGACCTCGGACCACCAGGGGCCGAGAAAACCACCGACTCATGGGGCCGGATACTAAGGGACGGGGTAAAATCCAATATATATCAGGTGATATCTCGGGTGCTATTAGAGATAGCGCAATAAACCAAAGTGAATTGTCTGCAGGAGGCCCCGTCGCATGAATCTGTGCAGCGGGAACGACCTCGGATCACCAGGGGCCTAGAAAAACACCATCTCATGGGGCCGGACACTCAGGGTCAGGGGAAAATCCAATATATATCTCCTGATATCTCGGGTGCTATTACAGATAGCGCAATAAATCAAAGTTCTTTTTCTGCGGGAGGCCCTGGCGCATGAATCTGTGCAGCGGCAGCGACCTCGGACCACCAGGGGCCGAGAAAATCACCGTCTCATGGAGCCGGACTGTCAGGGTCAGCGAGAAAAACCCATTATATATCTGGTGATATCTTGGGTGTTATTGGAGATAGCGCAATAAATCAAAGTGCATTCTCTGTAGGAGGCACTGGCGAATGATTCTGTGCAGCAGGAACGACCTCGGACCACCAGGGGCCGAGAAAATTACAGATATTCGAAATCCGCCACCCAAGGTCATGTAAAAATCCAGCATATATCTGGTGATATCTCGCGTGCTATTACAGACAGCGCAATAAACCAAAGTGCTTTGTCTGTGGGAGGCCCTGGCGCATGAATCTGTGCAGCGGGAACGACCTCGGACCACCAGGGGCCGAGATAACCACCGTCTCATGGGGCCGGACACTCAGGGTCAGGGGAAAAGCCAATATATATCTGGTGATATCTCGGGTGCTATTAGAGATAGGGCAATAAACCAAAGTGAATTATCTGCAGGAGGCCCCTGCGCATGAATCTGGGCAGCGGGAACGACCTCGGACCACCAGGGGCCGAGAAAACCACGGACTCATGGGGCCGGATACTAAGGGTCAGGGTAAAATCCAATATATATCTGGTGATATCTCGGGTGCTATTAGAGATAGCGCCATAAACCAAAGTGCGTTGTCTGGAGGAGGCCCTGGCGCATGAATGTGTGCAGCAGGAACTACCTCGGACCACCAGGGGCCGAGAAAATTACAGATATTCGGAATCCGTCACCCAAGGTCATGTAAACATCCAGCATATATCTGGTGATATCTCGGGTGCTATTACAGATAGCGCAATAAACCAAAGTGAATTGTCTGCAGGAAACCCTGTCGCATGAATCTGTTCAGCGGGATCGAACTCGGACCACCAGGGTCCGAGAAAACCACAGTCTCATGGGGCCGGACACTCAGGGTCAGGGGAAAATCCAATATATATCTGGTGATATCTCGGGTGCTATTAGTGATAGCGCAATAAACCAAAGTGAATTATCTGCAGGAGGCCCTGGCGCATGAATCTGTGCAGCGGGAAAGACCTCGGACCACCGGCGGTCGAGAAAACCACAGTCTTATGGGGCCGGACACTCAGGGTCAGGGGAAAATCCAGTATATATCTGGTGATATCTCGGGTGCTATTACAGATAGCACAATAAATCAAAGTGCATTGTCCGTAGGAGGCCCTGCCGCATGAATCTGTGTAGCGGGAACGACCTCGGACCACTCGGGGCCGAGAAAATCACCGTCTCATGGGGCCGGACTGTCAGGGTCAGGGAAAAATCCAATATATATCTGGTGATATCTCGGGTGCTATTAGAGATAGCTCTATAAATCAAAGTGCATTGTCTGCAGGAAGCCCTGGCGCATGATTCTGTGCAGCAGGAGCGACCTCGGCCACCAGGGGCCGAGAAAACCACAGTCTCATAGGGCCGGACACTCAGGCTCAGGGGAATATCCAATATATATCTGGTGATATCTCGGGTGCTATTAGAGACGGCGCAATAAATCAAAGTGCGTTGTCTGGAGGAGGCCCTGGCGCATGAATGTGTGCAGCAGGAACTACCTCGGACCACCAGGGGCCGAGAAAATTACAGATATTCGGAATCCGTCACCCAAGGTCATGTAAAAATCCAGCATATATCTGGTGATATCTAGGGTGCTATTACAGATAGCGGAATAAACCAAAGTTAATTGTCTGCAGGAAACCCTGTCGCATGAATCTGTTCAGCGGGATCGAAATCGGACCACCAGGGGCCGAGAAAACCACAGTCTTATGGGGCCGGACACTCAGGGTCAGGGGAAAATCAAATATATATCTGGTGATATCTCGGGTGCTATTAGAGATAGCGCAATAAACCAAAGTGAATTATCTGCAGCAGGCCCTGGCGCATGAATCTGTGCAGCGGGAACGACCTCGGACCACCAGGGGCCGAGAAAACCACCGTCTCATGGGGCCGGACACTCAGGGTCAGAGGAAAATCCAATATATATCTGGTGATATCTCGGGTGGTATTAGAGAGAGCGCAATAAACCAAAGTGAATTATCTGCAGGAGGCCCTGGCGCATGCATCTGAGCAGCGGGATCGAATTCGGACCACCAGGGGCCGAGAAAACCACAGTCTTATGGGGCCGGACACTCAGGGTCAGGGGAAAATCAAATATATATCTGGTGATATCTCGGGTGCTATTAGAGATAGCGCAATAAATCAAAGTGCATTGTCTGGAGGAGGCGCTGGCGAACCAATCTGTGCAGCAGGAACGACCTCGGACCACCGGGGGCCGAGAAAATCACCGTCTCATGGAGCCGGACTGTCAGGGTCAGGGAAAAATCCAATATATATCTGGTTATATCTCGGGTGCTATTAGAGATAGCTCTATAAATCAAAGTGCATTGTCTGGAGGAGGCCCTGGCGCATGAATGTGTGCAGCAGGAACTACCTCGGACCACCAGGGGCCGAGAAAATTACAGATATTCGGAATCCGTCACCCAAGGTCATGTAAACATCCAGCATATATCTGGTGATATCTCGGGTGCTATTACAGATAGCGCAATAAACCAAAGTGAATTGTCTGCAGGAAACCCTGTCGCATGAATCTGTTCAGCGGGATCGAACTCGGACCACCAGGGTCCGAGAAAACCACAGTCTCATGGGGCCGGACACTCAGGGTCAGGGGAAAATCCAATATATATCTGGTGATATCTCGGGTGCTATTAGTGATAGCGCAATAAACCAAAGTGAATTATCTGCAGGAGGCCCTGGCGCATGAATCTGTGCAGCGGGAACGACCTCGGATCACCAGGGGCCGGGAAAACCACAGTCTCATGGTGCCGGACAGTCAGGTTCAGGGGAAAATCCAATATATATCTGGTGATATCTCGGGTGCTATTACAGATAGCGCAATAAATCAAAGTGCATTGTCTGTAGGAGGCCCTGGCGCATGAATCTGTCCAGCGGGAACGACCTCGGACCACCAGGGGCCGAGAAAACCACCGTCTCATGGGGCCGGACACTCAGGGTCAGAGGAAAATCCAATATATATCTGTTGATATCTCGGGTGCTATTACAGATAGCGCAATAAATCAAAGTGCATTGTCTGTAGGAGGCCCTGGCGCATGAATCTGTCCAGCGGGAACGACCTCGGACCACCAGGGGCCGAGAAAACCACCGTCTCATGGGTCCGGACACTCAGGGTCAGGGGAAAATCCAATATATATCTGGTGATATCTCGGGTGCTATTTCAGATAGCGCAATAAATCGAAGTGCATTGTCTGTAGGAGGCCCTGGCGCATGAATCTGGCCAGCGGGACCGACCTGGGAGCACCAGGGGCCGGGAAAATCAATGTCTCATGGGGCCGGACTGTCAGGGTCAGGGAAAAATCCAATATATATCTGGTGATATCTCGGGTACTATTAGAGATAGCGCAATAAATCAAAGTGAATTATCTGCAGGGGGCCCTGGCGCATGAATCTGTGCAGCGGGAACGACCTCGGACCACCAGGGGCCGAGAAAACCACCGTCTCATGGGGTCGGACACTCAGGGTCAGGGAAAAATCCAATATATATCTGGTGATATCTCGGGTGCTATTACAGATAGCGCAATAAGTCAAAGTGCATTGTCTGTAGGAAGCCCTGGCGCATGAATCTGTGCAGCCGGATCGACCTCGGACCACCAGGGGCCGAGAAAACTACCGTCTCATGGGGCCAGACACTCAGGGTCGGGGAAAATCCAATACATATCTGGTGATATCTCGGGTGCTATTACAGATAGCGCAATAAAGCAAAGTGAATTGTCTGTAGGAGGCCCTGGCGCATGAATCTGGGCAGCGGGAACGACCTCGAACCACCAGGGGCCGAGAAAACCACAGTCTCATATAGCCGGACACTCAGTGTCAGGGGAAAATTCAATATATATCTGGTGATATCTCGGGTGCTATTAGGGATAGCACAATAAATCAAAGTGCATTGTCTGCAGGAAGCCCTGGCGCATGATTCTGTGCAGCGGGATCGACCTCGGACCACCATGGGCCGAGAAAATCACCGTCTCGTGGGGCCGGATTGTCAGTGTCAGGGAAAAATCCAATATATATCTGGTGATATCTCGGGTGCTATTACAGATAGCGCAATAAACCAACGTGCATTGTCTGTAGGAGGCCCTGGCGCATGAATGTGTGCAGCGGGAACGACCTCGGACCACCAGGGGCCGAGAAAACCACCGACACATGGGGCCGGACTCTCAGGGCCATGTAAAAATCCAGCATATATATGGTGATATCTCGGGTGCTATTAGGGATAGCGCAATAAACCAAAGTGAATTATCTGCAGGAGGCCCTGGCGCATGAATCTGTGCAGCGGGAACGACCTCGGACCACCAGGGGCCGAGAAAACCACCGTCTCATGGGGCCGAACACTCAGGGTCAGGGGAAAATCCAATATATATCTGGTGATATCTCGAGTGCTATTAGAGACAGCGCAATAAACCAAAGTGATTTATCTGGAGGAGGCCCTGGCGCATGAATCCGGCCAGCGGGAACGACCTCGGACCACCAGAGGCCGAGAAAACCACCGTCTCATGGGGCCGGACACTCAGCGTCAGGGGAAAATCCAATATATATCTGGTGATATCTCGGGTGCTATTACAGATAGCGCAATAAATCAAAGTTCTTTTTCTGCGGGAGGCCCTGGCGCATGAATCTGTGCAGCGGCAGCGACCTCGGACCACCAGGGGCCGAGAAAATCACCGTCTCATGGAGCCGGACTGTCAGGGTCAGCGAGAAAAACCCATTATATATCTGGTGATATCTTGGGTGTTATTGGAGATAGCGCAATAAATCAAAGTGCATTCTCTGTAGGAGGCACTGGCGAATGATTCTGTGCAGCAGGAACGACCTCGGACCACCAGGGGCCGAGAAAATTACAGATATTCGAAATCCGCCACCCAAGGTCATGTAAAAATCCAGCATATATCTGGTGATATCTCGCGTGCTATTACAGACAGCGCAATAAACCAAAGTGCTTTGTCTGCGGGAGGACCTGGCGCATGAATCTGTGCAGCGGGAACGACCTCGGACCACCAGGGGCCGAGATAACCACCGTCTCATGGGGCCGGACACTCAGGGTCAGGGGAAAAGCCAATATATATCTGGTGATATCTCGGGTGCTATTAGAGATAGGGCAATAAACCAAAGTGAATTATCTGCAGGAGGCCCCTGCGCATGAATCTGGGCAGCGGGAACGACCTCGGACCACCAGGGGCCGAGAAAACCACGGACTCATGGGGCCGGATACTAAGGGTCAGGGTAAAATCCAATATATATCTGGTGATATCTCGGGTGCTATTAGAGATAGCGCCATAAACCAAAGTGCATTGTCTGTAGGAGGCCCTGGCGCATGAATCTGGCCAGCGGGACCGACCTGGGAGCACCAGGGGCCGGGAAAATCAATGTCTCATGGGGCCGGACTGTCAGGGTCAGGGAAAAATCCAATATATATCTGGTGATATCTCGGGTACTATTAGAGATAGCGCAATAAATCAAAGTGAATTATCTGCAGGGGGCCCTGGCGCATGAATCTGTGCAGCGGGAACGACCTCGGACCACCAGGGGCCGAGAAAACCACCGTCTCATGGGGTCGGACACTCAGGGTCAGGGAAAAATCCAATATATATCTGGTGATATCTCGGGTGCTATTACAGATAGCGCAATAAGTCAAAGTGCATTGTCTGTAGGAAGCCCTGGCGCATGAATCTGTGCAGCCGGATCGACCTCGGACCACCAGGGGCCGAGAAAACTACCGTCTCATGGGGCCAGACACTCAGGGCCAGGGACAAATCCAATATATATCTGGCGATATCTCGGGTGCTATTACAGATAGCGCAATAAACCAACGTACATTGTCTGTAGGAGGCCCTGGCGCATGAATCTGTGCAGCGGGAACGACCTCGGACCACCAGGGGCCGAGAAAACTACCGTCTCATGGGGTCCGACACTCAGGGTCGGGTATAAATCCAATATATATCTGGTGATATCTCGGGTGCTATTACAGATAGCGCAATAAACCAACGTACATTGTCTGCAGGAGGCCCTGGCGCATGAATGTGTGCAGCGGTAACGACATCGGACCACCAGGGGCCGAGAAAACTACCGTCTCATGGGGCCGGACACTCTGGGTCGGGTATAAATCCAATATATATCTGGTGATATCTCGGGTGCTATTAGAGATAGCGAAATAAATCTTAGTGCATTGTCTTCAGGAGGCCCTGGCGCATGAATCTGTGCAGCGGGAACGACCTCGGACCACCAGGGGCCGAGAAAACCACAGTCATATGGGGCCGGTCCCTCAGGGTCACGGGAAAATCCAATATATGTCTGGAGATATCTCGGGTGCTATTACACATAGCGCAATAAATCAAAGTGCATTGTCTGTAGGAGGCCCTGGCGCATGAATCTGTGCAGCGGGAACGACCTCGGACCACCAGGGACCGAGAAAACCACAGTCTCATGGTGCCGGACAGTCAGGGTCAGGGGAAAATCCAATATATATCAGGAGATATCTCGGGTGCTATTACAGATAGCGCAATAAATCAAAGTGCATTGTCTGTAGCAGGCCCTGGCGCATGAATCTGGCAAGCGGGAACGACCTCGGACCACCAGGGGCCGAGAAAACCACCGTCTCATGGGGCAGGACACTCAGGGTCAGAGGAAAATCCAATATATATCTGGTGATATCTCGGGTGGTATTAGAGAGAGCGCAATAAAGCAAAGTGAATTATCTGCAGGAGGCCCTGGCGCATGCATCTGAGAAGCGGGAACGACCTCGGACCACCAGGGGCCGAGAAAACCACCGTCCCATGGGGCCGGACACTCAGGGTCGGTTGAAAAATTCAATATATATCTGGCGATATCTCGGGTTCTCTTACAGATAGCGCACTAAACCATAGTGAATTATCTGCAGCGGGAACGACCACGGGCCACCAGGGGCCGAGAAAACCACAGTCTCATAGGGCCGGACACTCAGGGTCAGGGGAATATCCAATATATATCTGGTGATATCTCGGGTGCTATTAGAGACAGCGCAATAAATCAAAGTGCGTTGTCTGGAGGAGGCCCTGGCGCATGAATGTGTGCAGCAGGAACTACCTCGGACCACCCGGGGCCGAGAAAATTACAGATATTCGGAATCCATCACCCAAGGTCATGTAAATATCCAGCATATATCTGGTGATATCTCGGGTGCTATTACAGATAGCGCAATAAACCAAAGTGAATTGTCTGCAGGAAACCCTGTCGCATGAATCTGTTCAGCGGGATCGAACTCGGACAACCAGGGGCCGAGAAAACCACAGTCTCATGGGGCCGGACACTCAGGGTCAGGGGAAAATCAAATATATATCTGGTGATATCTCGGGTGCTATTAGAGATAGCGCAATAAACCAAAGTGAATTATCTGCAGCAGGCCCTGGCGCATGAATCTGTGCAGCGGGAACGACCTCGGACCTCCAGGGGCCGAGAAAACCACCGTCTCATGGGGCCGGACACTCTGGGTCTGGGAAAAATCCAATATATATCTGGTGATATCTCGGGTGCTATTAGAGATAGCGCAATAAATCAAAGTGCATTGTCTGTAGGAGGCCCTGGCGCGTGAATCTGGCCAGCGGGAACGACCTCGGACCTCCAGGGGCCGAGAAAACCACCGTCTCATGGGGCCGGACACTCAGGGTCAGGGGAAAATCCAATATATATCTGGAGATATCTCGGGTGCTATTAGAGATAGCGCAATAAATCAAAGCGCATTGTCTTTAGGAGGCCCTGGTGCATGAATCTGTGCAGCGGGATCGACCTCGGACCACCAGGGGCCGAGAAAATCACCGCCTCATGGGGCCGGACTGTCAGGGTCAGGGAAGAATCCAATATAAATCTGGTGATATCTCGGGTGCTATTACAGATAGCGCAATAAATCAAAGTGCATTGTCTGTAGGAGGCCCTGGCGCATGAATCTGTGCAGCGGGACCGACCTGGGAGCACCAGGGGCCGAGAAAATCAATGTCTCATGGGGCCGGACTGTCAGGGTCAGGGAAAAATCCAATATATATCTGGTGATATCTCGGGTGCTATTAGAGATAGCGCAATAAATCAAAGTGAATTATCTGCAGGGGGCCCTGCCGCATGAATCTGTGCAGCGAGAACGACCTCGGACCACCAGGGGCCGAGAAAACCACCGTCTCATGGGGTCGGACACTCAGGGTCAGGGAAAAATCCAATATATATCTGGTGATATCTCGGGTGCTATTACAGATAGCGCAATAAGTCAAAGTGCATTGTCTGTAGGAAGCCCTGGCGCATGAATCTGTGCAGCCGGATCGACCACGGACCACCAGGGGCCGAGAAAACTACCGTCTCATGGGGCCAGACACTCAGGGCCAGGGACAAATCCAATATATATCTGGCGATATCTCGGGTGCTATTACAGATAGCGCAATAAACCAACGTACATTGTCTGTAGGAGGCCCTGGCGCATGAATCTGTGCAGCCGGAACGACCTCGGACCACCAGGGGCCGAGAAAACCACCGACACATCGGGCCGGACACTCAGGGTCATGTAAAAATCAGGAATATATCTGGTGATATCTCGGGTGCTATTAGAGATAGCGCAATAAATCAAAGTGCATTGTCTGCAGGAAGCCCTGGCGCATGATTCTGTGCAGCGGGAACGACCTCGTACCACCAGGGGCCGAGAAACCCACCGTCTCATGGGGCCGGACACTCAGGGTCGGGTATAAATCCAATATATATCTGGTGATATCTCGGGTGCTATTACAGATAGCGCAATAAACCAACGTACATTGCATGTAGGAGGCCCTGGCGCATGAATGTGTGCAGCGGTAACGACCTCGGACAACCAGGGGCCGAGAAAACTACCGTCTCATGGGGTCGGACACTCAGGGACAGGGAAAAAACCAATGTATATCTGGTGATATCTCGAGTGCTATTACAGATAGCGCAATAAATCAAAGTGCATTGTCTGTAGGAGGTCCTGGCGCATGAATCTGTGCAGTGGGAACGACCTCGGACCCCCAGGGGCCGAGAAAACTACCGTCTCATGGGGCCGGACACTCAGGGTCATGGAAAAATCCAATATATATCTGGTGATATCTCGGGTGCTATTAGAGATAGCGCAATAAACCAAAGCGCATTGTCTGCCGGAAGCCCTGGCGCATGATTCTGTGCAGCGGGAACGACCTCGTACCACCAGGGGCCGAGAAACCCACCGTCTCATGCGGCCGAACACTCAGGGTCGGCTATAAATCCAATATATATCTGGTGATATCTCGGGTGCTATTAGAGATAGCGAAATAAATCTAAGTGCATTGTCTTCAGGAGGCCCTGGCGCATGAATCTGTGCAGCGGGACCGACCTGGGAGCTCCAGGGGCCGAGAAAATCAATGTCTCATGGGCCCGGACTGTCAGGGTCAGGGAAAAATCCAATATATATCTGGTGATATCTCGGGTGCTATTAGAGATAGCGCAATAAATCAAAGTGCATTGTCTGCAGGATGCCCTGGCGCATGATTCTGTGCAGCGGGAACGACCTCGTACCACCAGGGGCCGAGAAACCCACCGTCTCATGGGGCCGGACACTCAGGGTCGGGTATAAATCCAATATATATCCGGTGATATCTCGGGCGCTATTAGAGATAGCGCAATAAACCAAAGTGAATTATCTGCAGGAGGCCCTGGCGCATGAACCTGTGCAGCGGGAATGACCTCGGACCACCAGGGTCCGAGAAAACCACCGTCTCATGGGGTCGGACACTCAGGGTCAGGGAAAAATCCAATATATATCTGGTGATATCTCGGGTGCTATTACAGATAGCGCAATAAACCAAAGTACATTGTCTGTAGGAGGCCCTGGCGCATGAATCTGTGCAGCGGGAACGACCTCGTACCACCAGGGGCCGGGAAACCCACCGTCTCATGGGGCCGGACACTCAGGGTCGGGTATAAATCCAATATATATCTGGTGATATCTCGGGTGCTATTAGAGATAGCGCAATAAATCACAAGTGAATTATCTGCAGGAGGCCCTGGCGCATGCATGTGTGCAGCGGGAACGACCTCGGACCACCATGGGCCAAGAAAGCCACAGACTCATGGGGCCGGACACTCAGGGTCAGGGAAAAATCCAATATAAATCTGGTGATATCTCGGGTGCTGTTACAGATGGCGCAATAAATCATAGTGCATTGTCTGCAGGAGGCCCTGGCGCATGAATCTGTGCTGCGGGAACGACCTCGGACCACCGGGGGCCGAGAAAACCACCGTCTCATGGGGCCGGACTGTCAGGGTCAGGGAAAAATCCAATATAAATCTGGTGATATCTCGGGTGCTATTACAGATAGCGCAATAAACCAACGTACATTGTCTGTAGGAGGCCCTGGCGCATGAATCTGTGCAGCGGGAACGACCTCGGACCACCAGGGGCCGGGAAAATTACAGATATTCTGAATCCGTCACCCAAGGTCATGTAAAAATCCAGCATATATCTGGCGATATCTCGGGTGCTATTACAGGTAGGGCAATGAACCAAAGCGCTTTGTCTGCGGGAGGCCCTGGCGCATGAATCTGTGGAGCGGGAACGACCTCGGACCACCAGGGGCCGAGAAAACCACCGTCTCATGGGGCCGGACACTCAGGGTCAGGGAATAATCCAATATATATCTGGTGATATCTCGGGTGCTATTATAGATAGCGCAATAAACAAACGTACATTGTCTGTAGGAGGCCCTGGCGCATGAATCTGTGGAGCGGGAACGACCTCGGACCACCAGGGGCCGAGAAAACGACCGACACATCGGGCCGGACACTCAGGGTCATGTAAAAATCCAGCACATATCTGGTGATATCTCGGGTGCTATTAGAGATAGCGCAATAAATCAAAGGGCATTGTCTGCAGGAAGCCCTGGCGCATGATTCTGTGCAGCGGGAACGACCTCTTACCACCAGGGGCCGAGAAACCCACCGTCACATGGGGCCGGACACTCAGGGTCGGGTATAAATCCAATATACATCTGCTGATATCTCGGGTGCTATTATAGATAGCGCAATAAACAAACGTACATTGTCTGTAGGAGGCCCTGGCGCATGAATCTGTGGAGCGGGAACGACCTCGGACCACCAGGGGCCGAGAAAACGAACGACACATCGGGCCGGACACTCAGGGTCATGTAAAAATCCAGCATATATCTGGTGATATCTCGGGTGCTATTAGAGATAGCACAATAAATCAAAGTGCATTGTCTGCAGGAAGCCCTGGCGCATGATTCTGTGCAGCGGGAACGACCTCGAACCCCCAGGGGCCGAGAAAACTACCGTCTCATGGGGCCGGACACTCAGGGTCATGGAAAAATCCAATATGTATCTGGTGATATCTCGGGTGCTATTAGAGATAGCGCAATAAACCAAAGTGCATTGTCTGCCGGAGGCCCTGGAGCATGAATCTGTGCAGCGGAATCGACCTCGGACCACGAGGGACCGAGAAAACCATCGACACATGGGGCCGGACACTCAGGGTCAGGGGAAAATCCAATATATATCTGGTGATATCTCGGGTGCTCGTAGAGATAGCGCAATAAACCAACGTACATTGTCTGTAGGAGGCCCTGGCGCATGAATCTGTGCAGCGGGATCGACCTCGGACCACCGGGGCCGAGAAAATCACCGTCTCATGGGGCCGGACTGTCAGGGTCAGGGAAAAATCCAATATAAATCTGGTGATATCTCGGGTGCTATTACAGACGGCGCAATAAATCAAAGTGCACTGTCTGCAGGAGGCCCTGGCGCATGAATCTGTGCTGCGGGAATGACGACGGACCACCAGGGGCCGAGAAAACCACCGTCTCATGGGACCGGTCTGTCAGGGTCAGGGAAAAATCCAATATAAATCTGGTGATATCTCGGGTGCTATTACAGATGGCGCAATAAATCAAAGTGCACTGTCTGCAGGAGGCCCTGGCCCATGAATCTGTGCTGCGGTATCTACCTCGGATCACCAGGGTCCGAGAAAATCATCGACACATGGGGCCGGACGCTCAGGGTCAGGGAAAAATCCAATATATATCTGGTGATATCTCGGGTGCTATTAGAGATAGCGCAATAAACCTAAGTGAATTATCTGCAGGAGGCCCTGGCGCATGAATCTGTTCAGCGGGAACGACCTCGGACAACCAGGGGCCGAGAAAACCACCGTCTCATGGGGCCGGACACTCAGGGTCAGGGAATAATCCAATATATATCTCATGATATCTCGGGTGCTATTACAGATAGCGCGATATATCAAAGTGCATTGTCTGCAGGAGGCTCTAGCGCATGATTCTGTGCAGCGAGATCGATCTCGGACCCCCAGGGGCCGAGAAAACCACCGACACATGGGGCCGGGCACTCAGGGTCAGGGAAAAATCCAATATATATCTGGTGATATCTCAGGTGCTATTAGAGGTAGCGCCATAAACCAAAGTGCATTATCTGCACGAGGCCATGGCGCAAGAATCTGTGCAGCGGGAACGACCTCGGACCACCAGGGGCCGAGACAACAACCGTCTCATGGGGCCGGACACTCAGGGTCTGGGGAAAATCCAATATATATCTGGTGATATCTCGGGTGCTATTAGAGATAGCGCAATAAACCAAAGTGAATTACCTGCAGGAGGACCTGGTGCATGAATCTGTGCAGCGGCAACGACGTCGGAACACCAGGGGCCAAAAAAATTACAGATTTTCGGTATCCGTCACCCAAGGTCATTTAAAAATCCAGCATATATCTGGTGATATCTCGGGTGCTATTAGAGATAGCGCGATAAATCAAAGTGCATTGTCTGCAGGAGGCCCTGGCGCATGCATCTGTGCAGCAGCAACGACGTCGGAACACCAGGGGCCAAGAAAATTACAGATTTTCGGTATCCGTCACCCAAGGTCATGTAAAAATCCAGCATATATCTGGTGATATCTCGGGTGGTATTACAGATAGCGCAATAAATCAAAGTGCATTGTCTGTAGGAGTCCCTGGCGCATGAATCTGTGCAGCAGGATCGACCTCGGACCACCAGGGGCCGAGAAAATCACCGTCTCAAGGGGCCGGACTGTCAGGGTCAGGGAAAAATCCAATATATATCTGGTGATATCACGGGTGCTATTACAGATAGCGCAATAAATAAAAGTGCATTGTCTGTAGGAGGTCCTGGCGCATGAATCTGTGCACGGGAACGACCTCGGACCACCAGGGGCCGCGAAAACCACCGTCTCATGGGGACGGACACTCATTGTCAGTGAAAGATCCAATATATATCTGGTGATATCTCGGGTGCTATTACAGATAGCGCAATAAATCAAAGTGCATTGTCTGTAGGAGGCCCTGGCGCATGAATCTGTGCAGCGGGAACGACCTCGGACCACCAGGGGCCGAGAAAACCACCATTTCATGGGGCCGGACACTCAGGGTCAGGGGAAAGTCCAATATATATATGGTGATATCACGGGTGCTATTACAGAAAGCGCAATAAATCAAAGTGCATTGTCTGTAGGAGGCCCTGGCGCATGAATCTGTGCTACGGGATCGACCTCGGACCACCAGGGGCCGAGGAAACCACCATCTCATGGGGCCGGACACTCAGGGTCAGGGGAAAATCCAATATATATATGGGGATATCACGGGTACTATTACAGAAAGCGCAATAAATCAAAGTGCATTGCCTGTAGGAGGCCCTGGCGCATGAATCTGTGCTGCGGGATCGACCTCGGACCACCAGGGGCCGAAAAAACTACCGTCTCATGGGGCCGGACACTGAGGGTCAGGGCAAAATCCAATATATATCTGGTGATATCTCGAGTGCTATTACAGATAGCGCAATAAATCAAAGTGAACTATCTGCAGGGGGCCCTTGCGCATGAATCTGTGCAGCGGGATCGACCTCGGACCACCAGGGGCCGAGAAAATCACCGACTCATAGGACAGGACTGTCAGGGTCATGTAAAAATCCAGCATATATCTGGTGATATCTCGGGTGCTATTACAGATAGCGCAATAAATCAAAGTTAATTATCTGCAGGGGGCCCTGGCGCATGAATCTGGGCAGCGGGAACGACCTCGGACCACCAGGGGCCGAGAAAACCACCGTCTCATGGGGCCGGACGCTCAGGGTCAGGGGAAAATCCAATATATATCTGGTGATATCTCGGGTGCTATTAGAGATAGCGCAATAAATCAAAGTGCATTGTCTGTAGGAGGCCCTGGGGCATGAATCTGTGCAGCGGGATCGACCTCGGACCACCAGGGGCCGAGAAAATCACCGTCTCATGGGGCCGGACTGTCAGGGTCAGGGAAAAATCCAATATATATCTGGTGATATCTCGAGTGCTATTAGAGATAGCGCAATATGTCAAAGTGAATTATCTGCAGGGTGCCCTGGCGCATGAATCTGTGCAGCGGGAACGACCACGGACCACCAGGGGCCGAGAAAACCACCGTCTCATGGGGCCGGACACTCAGGGTCAGAGGAAAATCCAATATATATCTGGTGATATCTCGGGTGCTATTAGAGCTAGCGCAATAAATCAAAGTGCATTGTCTGTAGGAGGCACTGGCGAATGAATCTGTGGAGCAGGAACGACCTCGGACCACCAGGCGCCGAGAAAATTACAGATATTTGGAATCCATCACCCAAGGTCATGTAAAAATCCAGCATATATCTGGTGATATCTCGGGTGCTATTACAGATAGCGCAATAAATCAAAGTGCATTGTCTGTAGGAGGCCCTGGCGCTTGAATCTGTGCTACGGGATCGACCTCGGACCACCAGGGGCCGAGAAAACCACAGTCTCATGGTGCCCGACACTTAGGGTCAGGGGAAAATCCAATATATATCTGGTGATATCTCGGGTGCTATTAGAGATAGCGCAATAAACCAATGTGAATTATCTGCAGGAGGCCCTGGCGCATGAATCTGTGCAACAGGAACGACCTCGGAACACCAGGGGCCGAGAAAACCACAGACTCATGGGGCCGGACACTCAGGGTCAGGGGAAAATCCAATATATATCTGGTGATATCTCGGGTGCTATTAGAGCTAGCGCAATAAATCAAAGTGCATTGTCTGTAGGAGGCATTGGCGAATGAATCTGTGCCGCAGGAACAACCTCGGACCACCAGTGGCCGAGAAAATTACAGATATTCGGAATCCGTCACCCAAGGTCATGTAAAAATCCAGCATATATCTGGTGATATCTCGGGTGCTATTAGAGATAGCGCGATAAATCAAGGGGCATTGTCTGCAGGAAGCCCTGGCGCATGATTCTGTGCAGCGGGAACGACCTCGGACCACAAGAGGCCGAGAAAATCACAGTCTCATTGGGCCGGACACTCAGGGTCAGGGGAAAATCCAATATATATCTGGTGATATCTCGGATGCTATTAGAGATAGCGCAATAAACCAAAGTGAATTATCTGCAGGAGGCCCTGGCGCATGAATCTGTGCTACGGGATCGACCTCGGACCACCAGGGGCCGAGGAAACCACCATCTCATGGGGCCGGACACTCAGGGTCAGGGGAAAATCCAATATATATCTGGTGATATCTCGGGTGCTATTAGAGCTAGCGCAATAAATCAAAGTGCATTGTCTGTAGGAGGCCCTGGCGCATGAATGTGTGCTGCGGGATCGACCTCGGACCACCAGGGTCCGAAAAAACTACCGTCTCATGGGGCCGGACACTGAGGGTCAGGGCAAAATCCAATATATATCTGGTGATATCTCGAGTGCTATTACAGCTAGCGCAATAAATCAAAGTGCATTGTCTGCAGGAGGCCCTGGCGCATGAATCTGTGCAGCGGGATCGACCTCGGACCACGAGGGACCGAGCAAACCATCGACACATGGGGCCGGACACTCAGGTTCAAGGAAAAATCCAATATATATCTGGTGATATCTCGGGTGCTATTAGAGATAGCGCAATAAATCAAAGTGATCTATCTGCAGGGGGCCCTTGCGCATGAATCTGTGCAGCGGGATCGACCTCGGACCACCAGGGGCCGAGAAAATCACCGTCTCATGGGGCCGGACTGTCAGGGTCAGAGAAAAATCCAATATATATCTGGTGATATCTCGGGTGCTATTAGAGATAGCGCAATAAATCAAAGTGAGTTATCGGCAGGGGGCCCTCGCGCATGAATCTGTGCAGCGGGAACGACCTAGGACCACCAGGGGTCGAGAAAATCACCGTCTCATGGGGCCGGACTGTCAGGGTCAGGGAAAAATCCAATATATGTCTGGTGATATCTCGGGTGCTATTAGAGCTAGCGCAATAAATCAAAGTGCATTGTCTGTAGGAGGCCCTGGGGCATGAATCTGTGCAGCGGGATCGACCTCGGACCACCAGGGGCCGAGAAAATCACCGTCTCATGGTGCCGGACTGTCAGGGTCAGGGAAAAATCCAATATATATCTGGTGATATCTCGGGTGCTATTAGAGATAGCGCAATAAATCAAAGTGAGTTATCTGCAGGGGGCCCTGGCGCATGAATCTGTGCAGCGGGAACGACCTAGGACCACCAGGCGCCGAGAAAATTACAGATATTTGGAATCCGTCACCCAAGGTCATGTAAAAATCCAGCGTATATCTGGTGATATCTCGAGTGCTATTACAGATAGCGCAATAAATCAATGTGCATTGTCTGTAGGAGGCACTGTCGCATGAATCTGTGCAGCGGGAACGACCTCGGACCACCAGGGGCCGAGAAAATTACCGTCTCATGGCGCCAGACACTCAGGGTCAGAGGAAAATCCAATATATATCCGGTGATATCTCGGGTGCTATTAGAGATAGCGCAATAAACCAAAGTGCGTTGTCTGCAGGAGGCCCTGGGGCATGAACCGGTGCAGCGGGATCGACCCCGGACCACCAGGGGCCGAGAAAATCACCGTCTCATGGGGCCGGACTGTCAGGGTCAAGGAAAAATCCAATATATATCTGGTGATATCTCGGGTGCTATTAGATATAGCGCAATAAACCAAAGTGCATTATCTGCAGGAGGCCCTGGCGCATGAATCTGTGCAGCGGGATCGACCTCGGACCACCGGGGGCCGAGAAAATCACCGTCTCATGGGGACGGACTGTCAGGGTCAGGGAAAAATCCAATATATATCTGGTGATATCTCGGGTGCTATTAGAGATAGCTCAATAAATCAAAGTGAATTGTCTGTAGGAGGCCCTGGGGCATGAATCTGTGCAGCGGGATCGACCTCGGACCACCAGGGGCCGAGAAAATCACCGTCTCATGGGGCCGGACACTGAGGGTCAGGGCAAAATCCAATATATATCTGGTGATATCTCGAGTGCTATTACAGCTAGCGCAATAAATCAAAGTGCATTGTCTGCAGGAGGCCCTGGCGCATGAATCTGTGCAGCGGGATCGACCTCGGACCACGAGGGACCGAGAAAACCATCGACACATGGGGCCGGACACTCAGGTTCAAGGAAAAATCCAATATATATCTGGTGATATCTCGGGTGCTATTAGAGATAGCGCAATAAATCAAAGTGATCTATCTGCAGGGGGCCCTTGCGCATGAATCTGTGCAGCGGGATCGACCTCGGACCACCAGGGGCCGAGAAAATCACCGTCTCATGGGGCCGGACTGTCAGGGTCAGAGAAAAATCCAATATATATCTGGTGATATCTCGGGTGCTATTAGAGATAGCGCAATAAATCAAAGTGAGTTATCGGCAGGGGGCCCTCGCGCATGAATCTGTGCAGCGGGAACGACCTAGGACCACCAGGGGTCGAGAAAATCACCGTCTCATGGGGCCGGACTGTCAGGGTCAGGGAAAAATCCAATATATGTCTGGTGATATCTCGGGTGCTATTAGAGATAGCGAAATAAATCAAAGTGCATTGTCTGCAGGAGGCCCTGGCGCATGAATCTGTGCAGCGGGAACGACCACGGACCACCAGGGGCCGAGAAAACCACCGTCTCATGGGGCCGGACACTCAGGGTCAGGGGAAAATCCAATATATATCTGGTGATATCTCGGGTGCTATTAGAGCTAGCGCAATAAATCAAAGTGCATTGTCTGTAGGAGGCCCTGGGGCATGAATCTGTGCAGCGGGATCGACCTCGGACCACCAGGGGCCGAGAAAATCACCGTCTCATGGTGCCGGACTGTCAGGGTCAGGGAAAAATCCAATATATATCTGGTGATATCTCGGGTGCTATTAGAGATAGCGCAATAAATCAAAGTGAGTTATCTGCAGGGGGCCCTGGCGCATGAATCTGTGCAGCGGGAAAGACCTCGGACCACCAGGGGCCGAGAAAACCACCATCTCATGGGGCCGGTCACTCAGGGTCAGGGCAAAATCCAATATATATCTGGTGATATCTCGAGTGCTATTAGAGATAGCGCAATAAATCAAAGTGCATTGTCTGTAGGAGGCCCTGGGGCATGAATCTGTGCAGCGGGATCGACCTCGGACCACCAGGGTCCGAGAAAATCACCGTCTCATAGGGCCGGACTGTGAGGGTCAGGGAAAATTCCAATATATATCTGGTGATATCTCGGGTGCTATTAGAGATAGCGAAATAAATCAATGTGCATTGTCTGTAGGAGGCCCTGGCGCATGAATCTGTGCAGCGGGAAAGACCTCGGACCACCAGGGGCCGAGAAAACCACCGTCTCATGGGGTCGGACTGTCAGGGTCAGGGAAAAATTCAATATATATCTGGTGATATCTTGGGTGCTATTAGAGATAGCTCAATAAATCAAAGTGAATTATCTGCAGGGGACCCTGGCGCATGAATCTGTGCAGTGGGAATGACCTCGGACCACCAGGGGCCGAGAAAACCACCATCTCATGGGGCCGCACACTCAGGGTCAGGGAAAAATACAATATATATCCGGTGATATCTCGGGTGCTATTAGAGATAGCGCAATAAACCAAAGTGCATTGTCTGCAGGAGGCCCTGGGGCATGAACCAGTGCAGCGGGATCGGCCCCGGACCACCAGGGGCCGAGAAAATCACCGTCTCATGGGGCCGGACTGTCAGGGTCAAGGAAAAATCCAATATACATCTGGTGATATCTCGGGTGCTGTTAGAGATAGCGCAATAAATCAAAGTGCACTGTCTGCAGGAGGCCCTAGCGCATGAATCTGTGCCGCGGGAACGACCTCGGCCCACCAGGGGCCGAGAAAACTACCATCTCATGGGGCCGGACACTCAGGGTCAGGGCAAAATCCAATATATATCTGGTGATATCTCGGGTGCTATTAGAGATAGCTCAATAAATCAAAGTGAATTATCTGCAGGGGACCCTGGCGCATGAATCTGTGCAGTGGGAACGACCTCGGACCACCAGGGGCCGAGAAAACCACCATCTCATGGGGCCGGACACTCAGGGTCAGGGAAAAATCCAATATATATCCGGTGATATCTCGGGTGCTATTAGAGATTGCGCAATAAACCAAAGTGCATTGTCTGCAGGAGGCCCTGGGGCATGAACCTGTGCAGCGGGATCGACCCCGGACCACCAGGGGCCGAGAAAATTACAGATATTTGAAATCCGTCACCCAAGGTCATGTAAAAATCCAGCATATATCTGGTGATATCTCGGGTGCTATTACAGATAGCGCAATAAATCAAAGTGCATTGTCTGTAGGAGGCACTGCTGCATGAATCTGTGCAGCGGGAACGACCTCGGACCACCAGGGGCCGAGAAAACTACCGTCTCATGGCGCCAGACACTCAGGGTCAGGGGAAAATCCAATATATATATGGTGATATCTCGGGTGTTATTACAGATAGCGCAATAAATGAAAGTGCATTGTCTGCAGGAGGCCCTAGCGCATAAATGTGTGCAGCGGGAACGACCTCGGACCACCAGGGGCCGAGAAAATCACCGTCTCAGGGGCCGGACTGTCAGGGTCAGGGAAAAATCCAATATATATCTGGTGATATCTCGGGTGCTATTAGAGATAGCGCAATAAATCAAAGTGCACTGTCTGCAGGAGGCCCTAGCGCATGAATCTGTGCCGCGGGAACGACCTCGGCCCACCAGGGGCCGAGAAAACTACCGTCTCATGGGGTCGGACACTCAGGGTCAGGGAAAAATCCAATATATATCTGGTGATATCTCGGGTGCTATTAGAGAGAGCGCAATATGTCAAACTGAATTATCTGCAGGGTGCCCTGGCGCATGAATCTGTGCAGCGGGAACGACCACGGACCACCAGGGGCCCAGAAAACCACCGTCTCATGGGGCCGGACACTTAGGGTCAGGGGAAAATCCAATATATATCTGGTGATATCTCGGGTGCTATTAGAGCTAGCGCAATAAATCAAAGTGCATTGTCTGTAGGAGGCACTGGCGAATGCATCTGTGGAGCAGGAACGACCTCGGACCACCAGGCGCCGAGAAAATTACAGATATTTGGAATCCGTCACCCAAGGTCATGTAAAAATCCAGCATATATCTGGTGATATCTCGGGTGCTATTACAGATAGCGCACTAAATCAAAGTGCATTGTCTGTAGGAGGCACTGGCGAATGAATCTGTGGAGCAGGAACGACCTCGGACCTCCAGGCGCCGAGAAAATTACAGATATTTGGAATCCGTCACCCAAGGTCATGTAAAAATCCAGCATATATCTGGTGATATCTCGGGTGCTATTACAGATAGCGCAATAAATCAAAGTGCGTTGTCTGCAGGAGGCCCTGGGGCATGAATCTGTGCAGCGGGAACGACCTCGGACCACCAGGGGCCGAGAAAATCACCGTCTCATGGGGCCGGACTGTCAGGGTCAAGGAAAAATCCAATATATATCTGGTGATATCTCGGGTGCTATTAGATATAGCGCAATAAACCAATGTGCATTGTCTGCAGGAGGCCCTGGCGCATGAATCTGTGCAGCGGGATCGACCTCGGACCACCGGGGGCGGAGAAAATCACCGTCTCATGGGGACGGACTGTCAGGGTCAGGGAAAAATCCAATATATATCTGGTGATATCTCGGGTGCTATTAGAGATAGCTCAATAAATCAAAGTGAATTATCTGCAGGGGACCCTGGCGAATGAATCTGTGCAGCGGGAACGACCTCGGACCATCAGGGGCCGAGAAAACCACCATCACATGGGGCCGGACACTCAGGGTCAGGGGAAAATCCAATATATATATATATATGGTGATATCACGGGTGCTATTACAGAAAGCGCATAAATCAAATTGCATTGTCTGTAGGAGGCCCTGGCGCATGAATCTGTGCTGCGGGATCGACCTCGGACCACCAGGGGCCGAGAAAACCACCATCTCATGGGGCCGGTCACTCAGGGTCAGGGCAAAATCCAATATATATCTGGTGATATCTCGAGTGCTATTAGAGATAGCGCAATAAATCAAAGTGCATTGTCTGTAGGAGGCCCTGGGGCATGAATCTGTGCAGCGGGATCGACCTCGGACCACCAGGGTCCGAGAAAATCACCGTCACATGGGGCCGGACTGTGAGGGTCAGGGAAAATTCCAATATATATCTGGTGATATCTCGGGTGCTATTAGAGATAGCGAAATAAATCAATGTGCATTGTCTGTAGGAGGCCCTGGCGCATGAATCTGTGCAGCGGGAAAGACCTCGGACCACCAGGGGCCGAGAAAACCACCGTCTCATGGGGCCGCACACTCAGGGTCAGGGAAAAATCCAATATATATCCGGTGATATCTCGGGTGCTATTAGAGATAGCGCAATAAACCAAAGTGTATTGTCTGCAGGAGGCCCTGGGGCATGAACCTGTGCAGCGGGATCGACCCCGGACCACCAGGGGCCGAGAAAACTACCGTCTCATGGGGTCGGACACTCAGGGTCAGGGAAAAATCCAATATATATCTGGTGATATCTCGGGTGCTATTAGAGATAGCTCAATAAATCAAAGTGAATTATCTGCAGGGGACCCTGGCGAATGAATCTGTGCAGCGGGAACGACCTCGGACCATCAGGGGCCGAGAAAACCACCATCACATGGGGCCGGACACTCAGGGTCAGGGGAAAATCCAATATATATATATATATATGGTGATATCACGGGTGCTATTACAGAAAGCGCATAAATCAAATTGCATTGTCTGCAGGAGGCCCTGGGGCATGAATCTGTGCAGCGGGAACGACCTCGGACCACCAGGGGCCGAGAAAACTACCGTCTCATGGCGCCAGACACTCAGGGTCAGGGGAAAATCCAATATATATATGGTGATATCTCGGGTGCTATTACAGATAGCGCAATAAATCAAAGTGCATTGTCTGTAGGAGGCACTGGCGAATGAATCTGTGCAGCGGGACGACCTCGGACCACCAGGGGCCGAGAAAACCACCGTCTGATGGGGCCGGATTGTCAGGGTCAGGGAAAAATCCAATATATATCTGGTGATATCTCGGGTGCTATTAGAGATAGCACAATAAATCAAAGTTAATTATCTGCAGGGGGCCCTGGGGCATGAATCTGTGCTGCGGGATCGACCTCGGACCACCAGGGGCCGAGAAAACCACCATCTCATGGGGCCGGACACTCAGGGTCAGGGAAAAATCCAATATATATCTGGTGATATCTCGGGTGCTATTAGAGATAGCGCAATAAACCAAAGTGCATTGTCTGCAGGAGGCCCTGGGGCATGAACCTGTGCAGCGGGATCGACCCCGGACCACCAGGGGCCGAGAAAATCACCGTCTCATGGGGCCGGACTGTCAGGGTCAAGGAAAAATCCAATATATATCTGGTGATATCTCGGGTGCTATTAGAGATAGCGCAATAAACCAAAGTGCATTGTCTGCAGGAGGCCCTGGGGCATGAACCAGTGCAGCGGGATCGGCCCCGGACCACCAGGGGCCGAGAAAATCACCGTCTCATGGGGCCGGACTGTCAGGGTCAAGGAAAAATCCAATATACATCTGGTGATATCTCGGGTGCTGATAGAGATAGCGCAATAAATCAAAGTGCACTGTCTGCAGGAGGCCCTAGCGCATGAATCTGTGCCGCGGGAACGACCTCGGCCCACCAGGGGCCGAGAAAACTACCATCTCATGGGGCCGGACACTCAGGGTCAGGGCAAAATCCAATATATATCTGGTGATATCTCGGGTGCTATTAGAGATAGCTCAATAAATCAAAGTGAATTATCTGCAGGGGACCCTGGCGCATGAATCTGTGCAGTGGGAACGACCTCGGACCACCAGGGGCCGAGAAAACCACCATCTCATGGGGCCGGACACTCAGGGTCAGGGAAAAATCCAATATATATCCGGTGATATCTCGGGTGCTATTAGAGATTGCGCAATAAACCAAAGTGCATTGTCTGCAGGAGGCCCTGGGGCATGAACCTGTGCAGCGGGATCGACCCCGGACCACCAGGGGCCGAGAAAATTACAGATATTTGAAATCCGTCACCCAAGGTCATGTAAAAATCCAGCATATATCTGGTGATATCTCGGGTGCTATTACAGATAGCGCAATAAATCAAAGTGCATTGTCTGTAGGAGGCACTGCTGCATGAATCTGTGCAGCGGGAACGACCTCGGACCACCAGGGGCCGAGAAAACTACCGTCTCATGGCGCCAGACACTCAGGGTCAGGGGAAAATCCAATATATATATGGTGATATCTCGGGTGTTATTACAGATAGCGCAATAAATGAAAGTGCATTGTCTGCAGGAGGCCCTAGCGCATAAATGTGTGCAGCGGGAACGACCTCGGACCACCAGGGGCCGAGAAAATCACCGTCTCAGGGGCCGGACTGTCAGGGTCAGGGAAAAATCCAATATATATCTGGTGATATCTCGGGTGCTATTAGAGATAGCGCAATAAATCAAAGTGCACTGTCTGCAGGAGGCCCTAGCGCATGAATCTGTGCCGCGGGAACGACCTCGGCCCACCAGGGGCCGAGAAAACTACCGTCTCATGGGGTCGGACACTCAGGGTCAGGGAAAAATCCAATATATATCTGGTGATATCTCGGGTGCTATTAGAGAGAGCGCAACATGTCAAACTGAATTATCTGCAGGGTGCCCTGGCGCATGAATCTGTGCAGCGGGAACGACCACGGACCACCAGGGGCCCAGAAAACCACCGTCTCATGGGGCCGGACACTTAGGGTCAGGGGAAAATCCAATATATATCTGGTGATATCTCGGGTGCTATTAGAGCTAGCGCAATAAATCAAAGTGCATTGTCTGTAGGAGGCACTGGCGAATGCATCTGTGGAGCAGGAACGACCTCGGACCACCAGGCGCCGAGAAAATTACAGATATTTGGAATCCGTCACCCAAGGTCATGTAAAAATCCAGCATATATCTGGTGATATCTCGGGTGCTATTACAGATAGCGCACTAAATCAAAGTGCATTGTCTGTAGGAGGCACTGGCGAATGAATCTGTGGAGCAGGAACGACCTCGGACCTCCAGGCGCCGAGAAAATTACAGATATTTGGAATCCGTCACCCAAGGTCATGTAAAAATCCAGCATATATCTGGTGATATCTCGGGTGCTATTACAGATAGCGCAATAAATCAAAGTGCATTGTCTGTAGGAGGCCCTGGCGCATGAATCTGTGCAGCGGGAACGACCTCGGACCACCAGGGGCCGAGAAAACCACCATCTCATGGGGCCGGACACTCAGGGTCAGGGGAAAATCCAATATATATATGGTGATATCTCGGGTGCTATTACAGATAGCGCAATAAATGAAAGTGCATTGTCTGCAGGAGGCCCCAGCGCATGAATCTGTGCAGCGGGAACGACCTCGGACCACCAGGGGCCGAGAAAATCACCGTCTCAGGGGCCGGACTGTCAGGGTCAGGGAAAAATCCAATATATATCTGGTGATATCTCGGGTGCTATTAGAGATAGCGCAATAAATCAAAGTGCACTGTCTGCAGGAGGCCCTAGCGCATGAATCTGTGCCGCGGGAACGACCTCGGCCCACCAGGGGCCGAGAAAACTACCGTCTCATGGGGTCGGACACTCAGGGTCAGGGAAAAATCCAATATATATCTGGTGATATCTCGGGTGCTATTAGAGAGAGCGCAATATGTCAAAGTGAATTATCTGCAGGGTGCCCTGTCGCATGAATCTGTGCAGCGGGAACGACCACGGACCACCAGGGGCCCAGAAAACCACCGTCTCATGGGGCCGGACACTTAGGGTCAGGGGAAAATCCAATATATATCTGGTGATATCTCGGGTGCTATTAGAGCTAGCGCAATAAATCAAAGTGCATTGTCTGTAGGAGGCACTGGCGAATGAATCTGTGGAGCAGGAACGACCTCGGACCACCAGGCGCCGAGAAAATTACAGATATTTGGAATCCGTCACCCAAGGTCATGTAAAAATCCAGCATATATCTGGTGATATCTCGGGTGCTATTACAGATAGCGCACTAAATCAAAGTGCATTGTCTGTAGGAGGCACTGGCGAATGAATCTGTGGAGCAGGAACGACCTCGGACCACCAGGCGCCGAGAAAATTACAGATATTTGGAATCCGTCACCCAAGGTCATGTAAAAATCCAGCATATATCTGGTGATATCTCGGGTGCTATTACAGATAGCGCACTAAATCAAAGTGCATTGTCTGTAGGAGGCACTGGCGAATGAATCTGTGGAGCAGGAACGACCTCGGACCTCCAGGCGCCGAGAAAATTACAGATATTTGGAATCCGTCACCCAAGGTCATGTAAAAATCCAGCATATATCTGGTGATATCTCGGGTGCTATTACAGATAGCGCAATAAATCAAAGTGCGTTGTCTGCAGGAGGCCCTGGGGCATGAACCTGTGCAGCGGGATCGACCCCGGACCACCAGGGGCCGAGAAAATCACCGTCTCATGGGGCCGGCCTGTCAGGGTCAAGGAAAAATCCAATATATATCTGGTGATATCTCGGGTGCTATTAGATATAGCGCAATAAACCAATGTGCATTGTCTGCAGGAGGCCCTGGCGCATGAATCTGTGCAGCGGGATCGACCTCGGACCACCGGGGGCGGAGAAAATCACCGTCTCATGGGGACGGACTGTCAGGGTCAGGGAAAAATCCAATATATATCTGGTGATATCTCGGGTGCTATTAGAGATAGCTCAATAAATCAAAGTGAATTATCTGCAGGGGACCCTGGCGAATGAATCTGTGCAGCGGGAACGACCTCGGACCATCAGGGGCCGAGAAAACCACCATCACATGGGGCCGGACACTCAGGGTCAGGGGAAAATCCAATATATATATATATATATGGTGATATCACGGGTGCTATTACAGAAAGCGCATAAATCAAATTGCATTGTCTGTAGGAGGCCCTGGCGCATGAATCTGTGCTGCGGGATCGACCTCGGACCACCAGGGGCCGAGAAAACCACCATCTCATGGGGCCGGTCACTCAGGGTCAGGGCAAAATCCAATATATATCTGGTGATATCTCGAGTGCTATTAGAGATAGCGCAATAAATCAAAGTGCATTGTCTGTAGGAGGCCCTGGGGCATGAATCTGTGCAGCGGGATCGACCTCGGACCACCAGGGTCCGAGAAAATCACCGTCACATGGGGCCGGACTGTGAGGGTCAGGGAAAATTCCAATATATATCTGGTGATATCTCGGGTGCTATTAGAGATAGCGAAATAAATCAATGTGCATTGTCTGTAGGAGGCCCTGGCGCATGAATCTGTGCAGCGGGAAAGACCTCGGACCACCAGGGGCCGAGAAAACCACCGTCTCATGGGGCCGCACACTCAGGGTCAGGGAAAAATCCAATATATATCCGGTGATATCTCGGGTGCTATTAGAGATAGCGCAATAAACCAAAGTGTATTGTCTGCAGGAGGCCCTGGGGCATGAACCTGTGCAGCGGGATCGACCCCGGACCACCAGGGGCCGAGAAAACTACCGTCTCATGGGGTCGGACACTCAGGGTCAGGGAAAAATCCAATATATATCTGGTGATATCTCGGGTGCTATTAGAGATAGCTCAATAAATCAAAGTGAATTATCTGCAGGGGACCCTGGCGAATGAATCTGTGCAGCGGGAACGACCTCGGACCATCAGGGGCCGAGAAAACCACCATCACATGGGGCCGGACACTCAGGGTCAGGGGAAAATCCAATATATATATATATATATATGGTGATATCACGGGTGCTATTACAGAAAGCGCATAAATCAAATTGCATTGTCTGCAGGAGGCCCTGGGGCATGAATCTGTGCAGCGGGAACGACCTCGGACCACCAGGGGCCGAGAAAACTACCGTCTCATGGCGCCAGACACTCAGGGTCAGGGGAAAATCCAATATATATATGGTGATATCTCGGGTGCTATTACAGATAGCGCAATAAATCAAAGTGCATTGTCTGTAGGAGGCACTGGCGAATGAATCTGTGCAGCGGGACGACCTCGGACCACCAGGGGCCGAGAAAACCACCGTCTGATGGGGCCGGATTGTCAGGGTCAGGGAAAAATCCAATATATATCTGGTGATATCTCGGGTGCTATTAGAGATAGCACAATAAATCAAAGTTAATTATCTGCAGGGGGCCCTGGGGCATGAATCTGTGCTGCGGGATCGACCTCGGACCACCAGGGGCCGAGAAAACCACCATCTCATGGGGCCGGACACTCAGGGTCAGGGAAAAATCCAATATATATCTGGTGATATCTCGGGTGCTATTAGAGATAGCGCAATAAACCAAAGTGCATTGTCTGCAGGAGGCCCTGGGGCATGAACCTGTGCAGCGGGATCGACCCCGGACCACCAGGGGCCGAGAAAATCACCGTCTCATGGGGCCGGACTGTCAGGGTCAAGGAAAAATCCAATATATATCTGGTGATATCTCGGGTGCTATTAGAGATAGCGCAATAAACCAAAGTGCATTGTCTGCAGGAGGCCCTGGCGCATGAATCTGTGCAGCGGGATCGACCTCGGACCACCGGTGGCCGAGAAAATCACCGTCTCAAGGGGACGGACTGTCAGGGTCAGGGAAAAATCCAATATATATCTGGTGATATCTCGGGTGCTATTAGAGATAGCTCAATAAATCAAAGTGAATTATCTGCAGGGGACCCTGGCGCATGAATCTCTGCAGCGGGAACGACCTCGGACCACCAGGGGCCGAGAAAACCACCATCTCATGGGGCCGGACTGTCAGGGTCAGGGAAAAATATAATATATATCTGGTGATATCTAGGGTGCTATTAGAGATAGCGCAATAAATCAAAGTGAGTTATCTGCAGGAGGGCCTGGCGCATGAATCTGTGCAGCGGGAACGACCTAGGACCACCAGGGGTCGAGAAAATCACCGTCTGATGGGGCCGGACTGTCAGGGTCAGGGAAAAATCCAATAAATGTCTGGTGATATCTCGGGTGCTATTAGAGATAGCGCAATAAATCAAAGTGCATTGTCTGTAGGAGGCCCTGGGGCATGAATCTGTGTAGCGGGATCGACCTCGGACCACCAGGGGCCGAGAAAATCACCGTCTCATGGGGCCGGACTGTCAGGGTCAGGGAAAAATCCAATATATATCTGGTGATATCTCGGGTGCTATTAGAGATACCGCAATATATGAAAGTGAGTTATCTGCAGGGGGCCCTGGCGCATGAATCTGTGCAGCGGGAACGACCTAGGACCACCAGGGGTCGAGAAAATCACCGTCTCATGGGGCCGGACTGTCTGGGTCAGGGAAAAATCCAATATATATCTGGTGATATCACGAGTGCTATTAGAGATAGCGCAATAAATCAAAGTGCATTGTCTGTAGGAGGCCCGGGGGCATGATTCTGTGCAGCGGGATCGACCTCGGAACACCAGGGGCAGTGAAAATCACCGTCTCATGGGGCCGGACTGTCAGGGTCAGTGAAAAATCCAATATATATCTGGTGATATCTCGGGTGCTATTAGAGATAGCGCAATAAATCAAAGTGAGTTATCTGCAGGGGTCCCTGGCGCATGAATCTGTGCAGCGGGAACGACGTAGGACCACCAGGGGTCGAGAAAATCACCGTCTCATGGGGCCGGACTGTCAGGGTCAGGGAAAAATCCAATATATGTCTGGTGATATCTCGGGTGCTATTAGAGATACCGATATAAATCAAAGTGCATTGTCTGCAGGAGGCCCTGGCGCATGAATCTGTGTAGCGGGAACGACCTCGGACTACCAGGGGCCGAGAAAACCACCGTCTCATGGGGCCGGACACTCACGGTCAGGGGAAAATCCAATATATATATGGGGATATCACGGGTGCTATTACAGAAAGCGCAATAAATCAAAGTGCATTGCCTGTAGGAGGCCCTGGCGCATGAATCTGTGCAGCGTGAACGACCTCGGACCTCCACGGGCCGAGGAAACTACCGTCTCATAGGGCCGGACACTCAGGGTCACGGAAAAATCTAATATATATGTGGTGATATCTCGGGTGCTATTAGAGATAGCGCAATAAATCAAAGTGCATTGTCTCTAGGAGGCACTGGCGAATGAATCTGTGGCGCAGGAACGACCTCGGACCACCAGGCGCCGAGAAAATCACCGTCTCATGGGGCCGGACTGTCAGGGTCAGGGAAAAATCCAATATATATCTGGTGATATCTCGGGTGCTATTAGAGATAGCGCAATAAATCAAAGTGAGTTATCTGCAGGGGGCCCTGGCGCATGAATCTGTGCAGCGGGAACGACCTCGGACCCCCAGGGGTCGAGAAAATCACCGTCTCATGGGGCCGGACTGTCAGGGTCAGGGAAAAATCCAATATATATCTGGTGATATCTCGTGTGCTATTAGAGATAGCGCAATAAATCAAAGTGAGTTACCTGCAGGAGGCCCTGACGCATGAATCTGTGCAGCGGGAACGACCTAGGACCACCAGGGGTCGAGAAAACCACCGTCTGATGGGGCCGGACTGTCAGGGTCAGGGAAAAATCCAATATATATCTGGTGATATCTCGGGTGCTATTAGAGATAGCACAATAAATCAAAGTTAATTATCTGCAGGGGGCCCTGGGGCATGAATCTGTGCAGCGGGAACGACCTCGGACCTCCAGGGGCCGAGAAAACCACCATCTCCTGGGGCCGGACACTCAGGGTCAGGGGAAAATCCAATATATATATGGGGATATCACGGGTGCTATTACAGAAAGCGCAATAAATCAAAGTGCATTGTCTGTAGGAGGCCCTGGCGCATGAATCTGTGCAGCGGGAACGACCTCGGACCACCAGGGGCCGAGAAAACCACCATCTCATGGGGCCGGACACTCAGGGTCAGGGGAAAATCCAATATATGTATGTGGATATCACGGGTGCTATTACAGAAAGCGCAATAAATCAAAGTGCATTGTCTGTAGGAGGCCCTGGCGCATGAATCTGTGCTGCGGGATCGACCTCGGACCACCAGGGGCCGAAAAAACTACCGTCTCATGGGGCCGGACACTGAGGGTCAGGGCAAAATCCAATATATATCTGGTGATATCTCGAGTGCTATTAGAGATAGCGCAATAAATCAAAGTGCATTGTCTGCAGGAGGCCCTGGCGCATGTATCTGTGCAGCGGGATCGACCTCGGACAAAGAGGGGCCGAGAAAATCACCGTCTCATGGGGCCGGACTGTCAGGGTCAGGGAAAAATCCAATATATATCTGGTGATATCACGAGTGCTATTAGAGATAGAGCAATAAATCAAAGAGCATTGTCTGTAGGAGGCCCTGGGGCATGAATCTGTGCAGCGGGATCGACCTCGGACCACTAGGGGCCGAGAAAACCACCATCCCATGGAGCCGGACACTCAGGGTTAGGGCAAAATCCAATATATATCTGGTGATATCTCGAGTGCTATTAGAGATAGCGCAATAAATCAAAGTGCATTGTCTGTAGGAGGCCCTGGGGCATGAATCTGTGCAGCGGGATCGACCTCGGACCAACAGGGTCCGAGAAAATCACCGTCTCATGGGGCCGGACTGTCAGGGTCAGGGAAAATTCCAATATATATCTGGTGATATCTCGGGTGCTATTAGAGATAGCGCAATAAACCAAAGTATATTGTCTGTAGGAGGCCCTGGCGCATGAATCTGTGCAGCGGGAAAGACCTCGGACCACCAGGGGCCGAGAAATCCACCGTCTCATGTGGTCGGACTGTCAGAGTCAGGGAAAAATTCAATATATATCTGGTGATATCTCGGGTGCTATTAGAGATAGCTCAATAAATCAAAGTGAATTATCTGCAGGGGACCCTGGCGCATGAATCTGTGCAGTGGGAACGACCTCGGACCACCAGGGGCCGAGAAAACCACCATCTCATGGGGCCGGACACTCAGGGTCAGGGGAAAATCCAATATATAAATGGTGATATCACGGGTGCTATTACAGAAAGCGCATAAATCAAAGTGCATTGTCTGTAGGAGGCCCTGGCGCATGAATCTGTGCTGCGGGATCGACCTCGGACCACCAGGGGCCGAGAAAACCACCATGTCATGGGGCCGGACACTCAGGGACAGGGAAAAATCCAATATATATCCGGTGATATCTCGGGTGCTATTAGAGATTGCGCAATAAACCAAAGTGCATTGTCTGCAGGAGGCCCTGGGGCATGAACCTGTGCAGCGGGATCGACCCCGGACCACCAGGGGCCGAGAAAATTACAGATATTTGAAATCCGTCACCCAAGGTCATGTAAAAATCCAGCATATATCTGGTGATATCTCGGGTGCTATTACAGATAGCGCAATAAATCAAAGTGCATTGTCTGTAGGAGGCACTGCTGCATGAATCTGTGCAGCGGGAACGACCTCGGACCACCAGGGGCCGAGAAAACTACCGTCTCATGGCGCCAGACACTCAGGGTCAGGGGAAAATCCAATATATATATGGTGATATCTCGGGTGTTATTACAGACAGCGCAATAAATGAAAGTGCATTGTCTGCAGGAGGCCCTAGCGCATAAATGTGTGCAGCGGGAACGACCTCGGACCACCAGGGGCCGAGAAAATCACCGTCTCAGGGGCCGGACTGTCAGGGTCAGGGAAAAATCCAATATATATCTGGTGATATCTCGGGTGCTATTAGAGATAGCGCAATAAATCAAAGTGCACTGTCTGCAGGAGGCCCTAGCGCATGAATCTGTGCCGCGGGAACGACCTCGGCCCACCAGGGGCCGAGAAAACTACCGTCTCATGGGGTCGGACACTCAGGGTCAGGGAAAAATCCAATATATATCTGGTGATATCTCGGGTGCTATTAGAGAGAGCGCAATATGTCAAAGTGAATTATCTGCAGGGTGCCCTGGCGCATGAATCTGTGCAGCGGGAACGACCACGGACCACCAGGGGCCCAGAAAACCACCGTCTCATGGGGCCGGACACTTAGGGTCAGGGGAAAATCCAATATATATCTGGTGATATCTCGGGTGCTATTAGAGCTAGCGCAATAAATCAAAGTGCATTGTCTGTAGGAGGCACTGGCGAATGAATCTGTGGAGCAGGAACGACCTCGGACCACCAGGCGCCGAGAAAATTACAGATATTTGGAATCCGTCACCCAAGGTCATGTAAAAATCCAGCATATATCTGGTGATATCTCGGGTGCTATTACAGATAGCGCACTAAATCAAAGTGCATTGTCTGTAGGAGGCACTGGCGAATGAATCTGTGGAGCAGGAACGACCTCGGACCTCCAGGCGCCGAGAAAATTACAGATATTTGGAATCCGTCACCCAAGGTCATGTAAAAATCCAGCATATATCTGGTGATATCTCGGGTGCTATTACAGATAGCGCAATAAATCAAAGTGCATTGTCTGTAGGAGGCCCTGGCGCATGAATCTGTGCAGCGGGAACGACCTCGGACCACCAGGGGCCGAGAAAACCACCATCTCATGGGGCCGGACACTCAGGGTCAGGGGAAAATCCAATATATATATGGTGATATCTCGGGTGCTATTACAGATAGCGCAATAAATGAAAGTGCATTGTCTGCAGGAGGCCCTAGCGCATAAATGTGTGCAGCGGGAACGACCTCGGACCACCAGGGGCCGAGAAAATCACCGTCTCAGGGGCCGGACTGTCAGGGTCAGGGAAAAATCCAATATATATCTGGTGATATCTCGGGTGCTATTAGAGATAGCGCAATAAATCAAAGTGCACTGTCTGCAGGAGGCCCTAGCGCATGAATCTGTGCCGCGGGAACGACCTCGGCCCACCAGGGGCCGAGAAAACTACCGTCTCATGGGGTCGGACACTCAGGGTCAGGGAAAAATCCAATATATATCTGGTGATATCTCGGGTGCTATTAGAGAGAGCGCAATATGTCAAAGTGAATTATCTGCAGGGTGCCCTGGCGCATGAATCTGTGCAGCGGGAACGACCACGGACCACCAGGGGCCCAGAAAACCACCGTCTCATGGGGCCGGACACTTAGGGTCAGGGGAAAATCCAATATATATCTGGTGATATCTCGGGTGCTATTAGAGCTAGCGCAATAAATCAAAGTGCATTGTCTGTAGGAGGCACTGGCGAATGAATCTGTGGAGCAGGAACGACCTCGGACCACCAGGCGCCGAGAAAATTACAGATATTTGGAATCCGTCACCCAAGGTCATGTAAAAATCCAGCATATATCTGGTGATATCTCGGGTGCTATTACAGATAGCGCACTAAATCAAAGTGCATTGTCTGTAGGAGGCACTGGCGAATGAATCTGTGGAGCAGGAACGACCTCGGACCTCCAGGCGCCGAGAAAATTACAGATATTTGGAATCCGTCACCCAAGGTCATGTAAAAATCCAGCATATATCTGGTGATATCTCGGGTGCTATTACAGATAGCGCAATAAATCAAAGTGCATTGTCTGTAGGAGGCCCTGGGGCATGAATCTGTGCAGCGGGATCGACCTCGGACCACCAGGGTCCGAGAAAATCACCGTCACATGGGGCCGGACTGTGAGGGTCAGGGAAAATTCCAATATATATCTGGTGATATCTCGGGTGCTATTAGAGATAGCGAAATAAATCAATGTGCATTGTCTGTAGGAGGCCCTGGCGCATGAATCTGTGCAGCGGGAAAGACCTCGGACCACCAGGGGCCGAGAAAACCACCGTCTCATGGGGCCGCACACTCAGGGTCAGGGAAAAATCCAATATATATCCGGTGATATCTCGGGTGCTATTAGAGATAGCGCAATAAACCAAAGTGTATTGTCTGCAGGAGGCCCTGGGGCATGAACCTGTGCAGCGGGATCGACCCCGGACCACCAGGGGCCGAGAAAACTACCGTCTCATGGGGTCGGACACTCAGGGTCAGGGAAAAATCCAATATATATCTGGTGATATCTCGGGTGCTATTAGAGATAGCTCAATAAATCAAAGTGAATTATCTGCAGGGGACCCTGGCGAATGAATCTGTGCAGCGGGAACGACCTCGGACCATCAGGGGCCGAGAAAACCACCATCACATGGGGCCGGACACTCAGGGTCAGGGGAAAATCCAATATATATATATATATATGGTGATATCACGGGTGCTATTACAGAAAGCGCATAAATCAAATTGCATTGTCTGCAGGAGGCCCTGGGGCATGAATCTGTGCAGCGGGAACGACCTCGGACCACCAGGGGCCGAGAAAACTACCGTCTCATGGCGCCAGACACTCAGGGTCAGGGGAAAATCCAATATATATATGGTGATATCTCGGGTGCTATTACAGATAGCGCAATAAATGAAAGTGCATTGTCTGCAGGAGGCCCTAGCGCATGAATCTGTGCAGCGGGAACGACCTCGGACCACCAGGGGCCGAGAAAATCACCGTCTCAGGGGCCGGACTGTCAGGGTCAGGGAAAAATCCAATATATATCTGGTGATATCTCGGGTGCTATTAGAGACAGCGCTATAAATCAAAGTGCACTGTCTGCAGGAGGCCCTAGCGCATGAATCTGTGCCGCGGGAACGACCTCGGCCCACCAGGGGCCGAGAAAACTACCGTCTCATGGGGTCGGACACTCAGGGTCAGGGAAAAATCCAATATATATCTGGTGATATCTCGGGTGCTATTAGAGAAAGCGCAATATGTCAAAGTGAATTATCTGCAGGGTGCCCTGGCGCATGAATCTGTGCAGCGGGAACGACCACGGACCACCAGGGGCCGAGAAAACCACCGTCTCATGGGGCCGGACACTCAGGGTCAGGGGAAAATCCAATATATATCTGGTGATATCTCGGGTGCTATTAGTGCTAGCGCAAAAAATCAAAGTGCATTGTCTGTAGGAGGCACTGGCGAATGAATCTGTGGAGCAGGAACGACCTCGGACCGCCAGGCGCCGAGAAAATTACAGATATTTGGAATCCGTCACCCAAGGTCATGTAAAAATCCAGCATATATCTGGTGATATCTCGGGTGCTATTACAGATAGCGCAATAAATCAAAGTGCATTGTCTGTAGGAGGCACTGGCGAATGAATCTGTGCAGCGGGACGACCTCGGACCACCAGGGGCCGAGAAAACCACCGTCTGATGGGGCCGGACTGTCAGGGTCAGGGAAAAATCCAATATATATCTGGTGATATCTCGGGTGCTATTAGAGATAGCACAATAAATCAAAGTTAATTATCTGCAGGGGGCCCTGGGGCATGAATCTGTTCTGCGGGATCGACCTCGGACCACCAGGGGCCGAGAAAACCACCATCTCATGGGGCCGGACACTCAGGGTCAGGGAAAAATCCAATATATATCCGGTGATATCTCGGGTGCTATTAGAGATAGCGCAATAAACCAAAGTGCATTGTCTGCAGGAGGCCCTGGGGCATGAACCTGTGCAGCGGGATCGACCCCGGACCACCAGGGGCCGAGAAAATCACCGTCTCATGGGGCCGGACTGTCAGGGTCAAGGAAAAATCCAATATATATCTGGTGATATCTCGGGTGCTATTAGAGATAGCGCAATAAACCAAAGTGCATTGTCTGCAGGAGGCCCTGGCGCATGAATCTGTGCAGCGGGATCGACCTCGGACCACCGGTGGCCGAGAAAATCACCGTCTCAAGGGGACGGACTGTCAGGGTCAGGGAAAAATCCAATATATATCTGGTGATATCTCGGGTGCTATTAGAGATAGCTCAATAAATCAAAGTGAATTATCTGCAGGGGACCCTGGCGCATGAATCTCTGCAGCGGGAACGACCTCGGACCACCAGGGGCCGAGAAAACCACCATCTCATGGGGCCGGACTGTCAGGGTCAGGGAAAAATATAATATATATCTGGTGATATCTAGGGTGCTATTAGAGATAGCGCAATAAATCAAAGTGAGTTATCTGCAGGAGGGCCTGGCGCATGAATCTGTGCAGCGGGAACGACCTAGGACCACCAGGGGTCGAGAAAATCACCGTCTGATGGGGCCGGACTGTCAGGGTCAGGGAAAATCCAATAAATGTCTGGTGATATCTCGGGTGCTATTAGAGATAGCGCAATAAATCAAAGTGCATTGTCTGTAGGAGGCCCTGGGGCATGAATCTGTGTAGCGGGATCGACCTCGGACCACCAGGGGCCGAGAAAATCACCGTCTCATGGGGCCGGACTGTCAGGGTCAGGGAAAAATCCAATATATATCTGGTGATATCTCGGGTGCTATTAGAGATACCGCAATATATGAAAGTGAGTTATCTGCAGGGGGCCCTGGCGTATGAATCTGTGCAGCGGGAACGACCTAGGACCACCAGGGGTCGAGAAAATCACCGTCTCATGGGGCCGGACTGTCTGGGTCAGGGAAAAATCCAATATATATCTGGTGATATCACGAGTGCTATTAGAGATAGTGCAATAAATCAAAGTGCATTGTCTGTAGGAGGCCCGGGGGCATGATTCTGTGCAGCGGGATCGACCTCGGAACACCAGGGGCAGTGAAAATCACCGTCTCATGGGGCCGGACTGTCAGGGTCAGTGAAAAATCCAATATATATCTGGTGATATCTCGGGTGCTATTAGAGATAGCGCAATAAATCAAAGTGAGTTATCTGCAGGGGTCCCTGGCGCATGAATCTGTGCAGCGGGAACGACGTAGGACCACCAGGGGTCGAGAAAATCACCGTCTCATGGGGCCGGACTGTCAGGGTCAGGGAAAAATCCAATATATGTCTGGTGATATCTCGGGTGCTATTAGAGATAGCGCAATAAATCAAAGTGAGTTATCTGCAGGGGGCCCTGGCGCATGAATCTGTGCAGCGGGAACGACCTCGGACCCCCAGGGGTCGAGAAAATCACCGTCTCATGGGGCCGGACTGTCAGGGTCAGGGAAAAATCCAATATATATCTGGTGATATCTCGTGTGCTATTAGAGATAGCGCAATAAATCAAAGTGAGTTACCTGCAGGAGGCCCTGACGCATGAATCTGTGCAGCGGGAACGACCTAGGACCACCAGGGGTCGAGAAAACCACCGTCTGATGGGGCCGGACTGTCAGGGTCAGGGAAAAATCCAATATATATCTGGTGATATCTCGGGTGCTATTAGAGATAGCACAATAAATCAAAGTTAATTATCTGCAGGGGGCCCTGGGGCATGAATCTGTGCAGCGGGAACGACCTCGGACCACCAGGGGCCGAGAAAACCACCATCTCCTGGGGCCGGACACTCAGGGTCAGGGGAAAATCCAATATATATATGGGGATATCACGGGTGCTATTACAGAAAGCGCAATAAATCAAAGTGCATTGTCTGTAGGAGGCCCTGGCGCATGAATCTGTGCAGCGGGAACGACCTCGGACCACCAGGGGCCGAGAAAACCACCATCTCATGGGGCCGGACACTCAGGGTCAGGGGAAAATCCAATATATGTATGTGGATATCACGGGTGCTATTACAGAAAGCGCAATAAATCAAAGTGCATTGTCTGTAGGAGGCCCTGGCGCATGAATCTGTGCTGCGGGATCGACCTCGGACCACCAGGGGCCGAAAAAACTACCGTCTCATGGGGCCGGACACTGAGGGTCAGGGCAAAATCCAATATATATCTGGTGATATCTCGAGTGCTATTAGAGATAGCGCAATAAATCAAAGTGCATTGTCTGCAGGAGGCCCTGGCGCATGTATCTGTGCAGCGGGATCGACCTCGGACAAAGAGGGGCCGAGAAAATCACCGTCTCATGGGGCCGGACTGTCAGGGTCAGGGAAAAATCCAATATATATCTGGTGATATCACGAGTGCTATTAGAGATAGAGCAATAAATCAAAGAGCATTGTCTGTAGGAGGCCCTGGGGCATGAATCTGTGCAGCGGGATCGACCTCGGACCACTAGGGGCCGAGAAAACCACCATCCCATGGAGCCGGACACTCAGGGTTAGGGCAAAATCCAATATATATCTGGTGATATCTCGAGTGCTATTAGAGATAGCGCAATAAATCAAAGTGCATTGTCTGTAGGAGGCCCTGGGGCATGAATCTGTGCAGCGGGATCGACCTCGGACCAACAGGGTCCGAGAAAATCACCGTCTCATGGGGCCGGACTGTCAGGGTCAGGGAAAATTCCAATATATATCTGGTGATATCTCGGGTGCTATTAGAGATAGCGCAATAAACCAAAGTGCATTGTCTGTAGGAGGCCCTGGCGCATGAATCTGTGCAGCGGGAAAGACCTCGGACCACCAGGGGCCGAGAAATCCACCGTCTCATGTGGTCGGACTGTCAGAGTCAGGGAAAAATTCAATATATATCTGGTGATATCTCGGGTGCTATTAGAGATAGCTCAATAAATCAAAGTGAATTATCTGCAGGGGACCCTGGCGCATGAATCTGTGCAGTGGGAACGACCTCGGACCACCAGGGGCCGAGAAAACCACCATCTCATGGGGCCGGACACTCAGGGTCAGGGGAAAATCCAATATATAAATGGTGATATCACGGGTGCTATTACAGAAAGCGCATAAATCAAAGTGCATTGTCTGTAGGAGGCCCTGGCGCATGAATCTGTGCTGCGGGATCGACCTCGGACCACCAGGGGCCGAGAAAACCACCATGTCATGGGGCCGGACACTCAGGGACAGGGAAAAATCCAATATATATCCGGTGATATCTCGGGTGCTATTAGAGATAGCCCAATAAATCAAAGTGCATTGTCTGGAGGAGGCCCTGGCGCATGAATCTGGGCAGCGGGATCGACCTCGGACCACCAGGGGCCGAGAAAACCACAGTCTCATGGGCCCGGACACTCAGGGTCAGGGGAAAATCCAATATATATCTGGTGATATCTCGGGTGCTATTAGATACAGCGCAATAAACCAAAGTGAATTATCTGCAGGAGGCCCTGGCGCATGAATCTGTGCAGCGGGAACGACCTCGGACCACCAGGGGCCGGGACAACCATCGTCTCATGGGGCCGGGCGCTCAGGGTCAGGGGAAAATCCAATATATATCTGGTGATATCTCGGGTGCTATTACAGAAAGCGCAATAAATCAAAGTGCATTGTCTGTAGGAGGCCCTAGCGCATGAATCTGTGCAGCGGGAACGACCTCGGACCACCAGGGGCCGAGAAAACCACCATCTCCTGGGGCCGGACACTCAGGGTCAGGGGAAAATCCAATATATATATGGGGATATCACGGGTGCTATTACAGAAAGCGCAATAAATCAAAGTGCATTGCCTGTAGGAGGCCCTGGCGCATGAATCTGTGATGCGGGATCGACCTGGGACCACCAGGGGCCGAGGAAACTACCGTCTCATGGGGCCGGACACTCAGGGTCAGGGAAAAATCCAATATATATCCGGTGATATCTCGGGTGCTATTAGAGATAGCGCAATAAACCAAAGTGCATTGTCTGCAAGAGGACCTGGGGCATGAATCTGTGCAGCGGGATCAACCCCGGACCACAAGGTGCCGAGAAAATCACCGTCACATGGGGCCGGACTGTCAGGGTCAAGGAAAAATCCAATATATATCTGGTGATATCTCGGGTGCTATTAGAGATAGCGCAATAAACCAAAGTGCATTGTCTACAGGAGGCCCTGGCGCATGAATCTGTGCAGCGGGATCGACCTCGGACCACCGGGGGCCGGGAAAATCACCGCCTCATGGGGACGGACTGTCAGGGTCAGGGAAAAATCCAATATATATCTGGTGATATCTCGGGTGCTATTAGAGATAGCGCAATAAATCAAAGTGAATTATCTGCAGGGGACCCTGGAGCATGAATCTGTGCAGCGGGAACGACCTCGGACCACCAGGGGCCGAGAAAACCACCATCTCATGGGGCCGGACACTCAGGGTCAGGGGAAAATCCAACATATAAAATGGTGATATCACGGGTGCTATTACAGAAAGCACAATAAATCAAAGTGCATTGTCTGCAGGAGGACCTAGCGCATGAATCTGTGCAGCGGGAACGACCTCGGACCACCAGGGGCCGAGAAAATCACCGTCTCATGGGGCCGGACTGTCAGGGTCAGGGGAGAATTCAATATATATATGATGATTTCTCGGGTGCTATTAGAGATAGCGCAATAAATCAAAGTGAATTATCTGCAGGGGGCCCTTGCGCATGAATCTGTGCAGCGGGATCGACCTCGGACCACCAGGGGCCGAGAAAATCACCGACTCATGGGGCCGGACTGACAGGGTCATGTAAAAATCCAGCATATATCTTGTGATATCTCGGGTGCTATTAGAGATAGCGCAATAAATCAAAGCGAGTTATCTGCAGGGGGCCCTGGCGCATGAATCTGTGCAGCGGGAACGACCTAGGACCACCAGGTGTCGAGAAAATCACCGTCTCATGGGGCCGGACTCTCAGGGTCAGGGAAAAATCCAATATATGTCTGGTGATATCTCGGGTGCTATTAGAGATAGCGAAATAAATCAAAGTGCATTGTCTGCAGGAGGCCCTGGCGCATGAATCTGCGCAGCGGGAACGACCTCGGACTACCAGGGGCCGAGAAAACCACCGTCTCATGGGGTCGGACACTCAGGGTCAGGGGAAAATACAATATGTATATGGTGATATCACGGGTGCTATTACAGATAGCGCAACAAATCAATGTGCATTGTCTGTAGGAGGCCCTGGCGCTTAAATCTGTGCAGCGGGATCGACCTCGGACCACCAGGGGCAGAGAAAATCACCGTCTCGTGGGGTCGAACTGTCAGGGTCAAGGAAAAATCCAATATATATCTGGTGATATGTCGGGTGCTATTAGAGATAGCGAAATAAATCAAAGTGCATTCTCTGTAGGAGGCCCTGGCGCATGAATCTGTGCAGCGGGATCGACCTCGGACCACCAGGGGCCGAGAAAACCACCGACACATGGGGCCGGACACTCAGGGTCGGTGAAAAATTCAATATATATCTGGTGATATCTTGGGTGCTCTTACAGACAGCGCAATAAATCAAAGTGCATTATCTGCAAGAGGCGCTAGCGCATGAATCTGTGCAGCGGGAACGACCTCGGACCACCAGGGGCCGTGAAATCCACCGTCTCATGGGGCCGGACGTTCAGGGTCAGGGGAAAATCCAATATATATATGGTGATATCACGGGTGCTATTACAGATAGCGCAATAAATCAAAGTGCATCGTCTGTAGGAGGCCCTGGCGCATGAACCTGTGCAGCGGGAACGACGTCGGACCACCAGGGGCCGAGAAAACCACCGTCTCATGGGTCCGGACACTCAGGGTTGGGGAAAAATCCAATATATATCTGGTGATACCTCGGGTTCTATTACAGATAGCGCGATAAATCAAAGTGCATTGTCTGCAGGAGGCCCTGGCGCATGAATCTGTGCAGCAGCAACGACCTCGGACCACCAGGGGCCAAGAAAATTACAGATTTTCGGTATCCGTCACCCAAGGTCATGTAAAAATCCAGCATATATCTGGTGATATCTCGGGTGCTATTATAGATAGCACAATAAACCAAAGTGAATTATCTGCAGGAGGCCCTGGCGCATGATTCTGTGCAGCGGGAACGACCTCGGACAACCAGGGGCCGAGAAAACCACCGTGTCATGGGGCCGGACACTCAGTGTCAGGAAAAAATCCAATATATATCTGGTGATATCTCGGGTGCTATTAGAGATAGCGCAATAAACCAAAGTGAATTATCTGCAGGCGGCCTTGGCGCATGTATCTGTGCAGCGGGATCGACCTCGGACCACCAGGGGCCGAGAAAATCACCGTCTCATGGGGCCGGACTGTCAGGGTGAGGGAAAAATCCAATATATATCTGGTGATATCTCGGGTGCTATTAGAGATAGCGCTTTAAATCAAAGTGCATTGCCTGCAGGAGTCCCTGGCGCATGAATGTGTGCAGCGGGAACGACCTCGGACCACCAGGGGCCGAGAATACCACCGTCTCATGGGGCGGGCAGTCAGGGTCAGGGAAAAATCCAATATATATCTGGCGATATCTCAGGTGCCTTTACAGATAGCGCAATAAATCAAAGTGCATTGTCTGTAGGAGGCCCTGGCGCATGAATCTGGGCAGCGGGATCGACCTCGGATCACCAGGGCCCGAGAAAATCACCGACACATGGGGCCGGGCACACAGGGTCAGGGAAGAATCCAATATATATCTGGTGATATCTCAGGTGCCATTAGATATAGCGCAATAAACCAAAGTGAATTATCTGCAGGAGGCCCTGGCACATGAATGTGTGCAGCGGGAACGACCTCCGACCACCAGGGGCCGAGAAAACCACCGTCTCATGGGGCCGGACACACAGGGTCAGGGAAAAATCCAATATATATCTGGCGATATCTCGGGTGCTATTACAGATAGCGCAATAAACCAAAGTGCATTGTCTGTATTAGGCCCTGGCGCATGAATCTGTGCAGCGTGAACGACCTCGGACCACCAGGGGCCGAGAAAACCACCGTCTCATGGGGCCGGACACTCAGGGTCAGGGAAAAATCCAATATATATCTGGCGATATCTCAGGTGCCCTTACAGATAGCGCAATAAATCAAAGTGCATTGTCTGTATTAGGCCCTGGCGCATGAATCTGTGCAGCGGGATCGAACTCGGACCACCAGGGGCCGAGAAAACCACCGTCTCATGGGGCCGGACACTCAGGGTCGGGGAAAAATCCAATATATATCTGGTGATATCTCGGGCGCTATTAGAGATAGCGCGATAAATCAAAGTGAATTAACTGCAGGAGGCCCTGGCGCATGCATCTGTGCAGCGGGAACGACCTCGGACAACCAGGGGCCGAGAAAACCACCGTCTCATGGGGCCGGACACTCAGGGTCAGGGAAAAATCCAATATATATCTAGTGATATCTCGGGGGCTATTAGAGACAGCGCGATAAATCAAGGTGAATTATCTGCAGGAGGCCCTGGCGCATGCATCTGTGCAGCGGGAACGACCTCGGACAACCAGGGGCCGAGAAAACCACCGTCTCATGGGGCCGGACACTCAGGGTCGGGGAAAAATCCAATATATATCTGGTGATACCTCTGGTGCTATTAGAGATAGCGCAATAAATCAAAGTGCATCGTCTGTAGGAGGCCCTGGCGCATGAACCTGTGCAGCGGGAACGACCTCGGAAAACCAGGGGCCGACAAAACCACCGTCTCATGGGGCCGGGCACACAGGGTCAGGGAAAAATCCAATATATATCTGGTGATATCTCGTGTGCTATTAGAGATAGCGCAATAAACCAAAGTGAAATACCTGCAGGAGGCCCTGGCGCATGAATGTGTGCAGCGGGAACGACCTCGGAACACCAGGGGCCGAGAAAACCGCGGTCTCATGGGGCCGGACACTCAGGGTCAGGGAAAAATCCAATATATATCTGGTGATATCTCGGGTGCTATTAGAGATAGCGCAATAAATCAAAGTGCGTTGTCTGCAGGCGGCACTGGCGGATGAATCTGTGCAGCAGGAACGACCTCGGACCACCAGGCGCCAAGAAAATGACAGATTTTCGGAATCCGTCACCCGAAGTCATGTAAAAATCCAGCATATATCTGGTGATATCTCGTGTGCTATTAGAGATAGCGCAATAAACCAAAGTGAATTTTCTGCAGTAGGCCCTGGCGCATGAATGTGTGCAGCGGGAACGACCTCGGACCACCAGGGGCCGAGAAAACCACCGTCTCATGGGGCCGGACGCTCAGGGTCAGGGAAAAATGCAATATATATCTGGTGATATCTCGGGTGCTATTACAGATAGCCCAATAAATCAAAGTGCATTGTCTGGAGGAGGCCCTGGCGCATGAATCTGGGCAGCGGGATCGACCTCGGACCACCAGGGGCCGAGAAAACCACAGTCTCATGGGCCCGGACACTCAGGGTCAGGGGAAAATCCAATATATATCTGGTGATATCTCGGGTGCTATTAGATACAGCGCAATAAACCAAAGTGAATTATCTGCAGGAGGCCCTGGCGCATGAATCTGTGCAGCGGGAACGACCTCGGACCACCAGGGGCCGGGACAACCATCGTCTCATGGGGCCGGCAGTCAGGGTCAGGGAAAAATCCAATATATATCTGGTGATATCTCGGGTGCTATTACAGATAGCGAAATAAGTCAAAGTGCATTGTCTGTAGGAGGCCATGGCGCATGAATCTGGGCAGCGGGAACGTCCTCGGACCACCAGGGGCCGAGAAGACCACCGTCTCTTGGGGCCGGCCACTCAAGGTCAGAGGAAAATCCAATATATATCTTGTGATATCTCGGGTGCTATTAGAGATAGCAAATAAATCAAAGTGCATTGTCTGTAGGAGGCCCTGGCACATGAATCTATGCAGCGGGAACGACCTCGGACCACCAGGGGCCGAGAAAACCACCGTCTCATGGGGCCGGACACTCAGGGTCAGGGGAAAATCCAATATATATCTGGTGATATCTCGGGTGCTATTAGAGATAGCGCTATAAACGAAAGTGAATTATCTGCAGGAGGCCCTGGCGCATGAATCTGTGCAGCGGGAACGACCTCGGACACCAGGGGCCGAGAAAACCACCGTCTCATGGGGCCGGACACTCAGGGTCAGGGAAAAATACAATATATATCTGGTGATATCTCGGGTGCTATTAGAGATAGCGCAATCAACCAAAGTGAATTATCTGCAGGTGGCCCTGGCGCATGCATCTGTGCAGCGGGAACGACCACGGACCACCAGTGGCCGAGAAAATGACAGATTTTCGGTATCCGTCACCCAATGTCATGTAAAAATCCAGTATATATATGGTGCTTTCTCGGGTGCTATTACAGATAGCGCAATAAATCAAAGTGCATTGTCTGTAGGAGGCACTGGCGCTTGAATCTGGGCAGCGAGAACGATGTCGGACGACCAGGGGCCAAGAAAACCACCGTCTCATTAGGCCGGACACTCAGGGTCAGGGAAAAATCCTATATATATCTGGTGATATCTCGGGTGCTATTAGAGATAGCGCAATAAACCAAAGTGAATTATCTGCAGGTGGCCCTGGCGCATGCATCTGTGAAGCGGGAACGACCTCGGACCACCAGTGGCCGAGAAAATGACAGATTTTCGGTATCCGTCACCCAAAGTCATGTAAAAATCCAGCATATATCTGGTGATATCACGGGTTCTATTACAGATAGCGCGATAAATCAAAGTGCATGTTCTGGAGGAGGCCCTGACGCATGAATCTGTGAAGCAGGAACGACCTCGGCCCTCCAGGGCCCGAGAAACTTACAGATTTTCGGTGTCCGTCACCCAAAGTCATGTAAAAATCCAGTATATATATGGTGCTTTCTCGGGTGCTATTACAGATAGCGCAATAAATCAAAGTGCATTGTCCGTAGGAGGCCCTGGCGCATTCATCTGTGCAGCGGGAACGACCTCGGACCACCAGGGGCCGAGAAAACCACAGTCTCATGGGGCCGGACACTCAGGGTCAGGGAAAAATCCAATATATATCTGGTGATATCTCGGGTGCTATTACAGATAGCGCAATAAATCAAAGTGCATTGTCTGTAGGAGGCCCTGGTGAATGAATCTGTGCAGCGGGAACGACCTCGGTCCACCAGGCACCGAGAAAACCACAGTCTCATGGGGCCGGACGCTCAGGGTCAGGGAAAAATCCAATATATATCTGGTGATATCCCGGGTGCTATTAGAGATAGCGCAATAAATCAAAGTGCATTGTCTGTAGGAGGCCCTGGCGCATGAATCTGTGCAGCGGGAACGACCTCTGACCACCAGGGGCCGAGAAAACCACCGTCTCACGGGGCCGGACTGTCAGGGTCAGGGAAAAATCCAATATATATCTGGTGATATCTCGGGTACTATTACAGATAGCGCAATAAATCAAAGTGCATTGTCTGTAGGAGGCACTGGCGCATGAATCTGTGAGGCGGGAACGATCTCGGACCGCCAGGGGCCGAGAAAACCACAGTCTTATGGGCCCGGACACTCAGGGTCATGGGAAAATCCAATATATATCTGGTGATATCTCGGGTGCTATTAGAGATAGCGCAATAAATCAAAGAGCATTGTCTGTAGGAGGCCCTGGCGCATGAATCTGTGCAGCGGGAACCACCTCGGACCACCAGGGTACGAGAAAATCACAGTCTCATGGGGCCGGACATTCAGGGTCAGGGAAAAATCCAATATATATCTGGTGATATCTCGCGTGCTATTACAGATAGCGCAATAAATCAAAGTGCATTGTCTGCTGGAGGCCCTGGCCCATGAATCTGTGCAGCGGGAACCACCTCGGACCACCAGGGGCCGAGAAAACCACCGTCTCATGGGGCCGGACACTCAGGGTCAGGGAAAAATCCAATATAAATCTGGTCATATCTCGGGTGCAATTACTGATAGCGCAATAAATCAAAGTGCATTGTCTGCTGGAGGCCCTGGCCCATGAATCTGTGCAGCGGGAACCACCTCGGACCACCAGGGGCCGAGAAAACCACCGTCTCATGGGGCCGGACACTCAGGGTCAGGGAAAAATCCAATATAAATCTGGTCATATCTCGGGTGCAATTACTGATAGCGCAATAAATCAAAGTGCATTGTCTGCTGGAGGCCCTGGCCCATGAATCTGTGCAGCGGGAACCACCTCGGACCACCAGGGGCCGAGAAAACCACCGTCTCATGGGGTCGGACACTCAGGGTCAGGGAAAAATCCAATATTTATCTGGTGATATCTCGGGTGCTATTGGAGATAACGCAATAAACCGAAGTGCATTGTCTGCAGCAGGCCCTGGCGCATGAATCTGTGCAGCGGGAACGACCTCGGACCACCAGGGGCCGAGAAAACCACCGTCTCATGGGGTCGCACTCTCAGGGTCAGCGAAAAATCCAATATATATCTGGTGATATCTCGCCTGCTATTACAGATAGCGCAATAAATCAAAGTGCATTGTCTGTAGGAGGCCCTGGCGCATGAATCTTTGCATCGGGATCGACCTCGGACCACGAGGGGCCGAGAAAACCATCGACACATGGTGTCGGACACTCAGGGTCAGGGAAAAATCCAATATAAATCTGGTCATATCTCGGGTGCAATTACTGATAGCGCAATAAATCAAAGTGCATTGTCTGCTGGAGGCCCTGGCGCATAAATCTGTGCAGCGGGAACGACCTCTGACCGCCAGGGGCCGAGAAAACCACCGTCTCATGGGGCCGGACACTCAGGGTCGGGGAAAAATCCAATATATATCTGGTGATATCTCTGGTGCTATTAGAGATAGCGCAATAAATCAAATTGCATTGTCTGTAGGAGGCACTGGCGAATGAGTCTGTGCAGCAGGAACGACCTCGGACCACCAGGGGCCGAGAAAATTACAGATATTCTGAATCCGTCACCAAAGGTCATTTAAAAATCCTTTATATATCTGGTGATATCTCGGGTGCTATTACAGATAGGGCAATGAACCAAATCGCTTTGTCTGCGGGAGGCCCTGGCGCATGAATCTGTGCAGCGGGAACGACCTCGGACCACCAGGGGCCGAGAAAACCACCGTCTCATGGGGTCGGACACGCAGGGTCAGGGAAAAATCCAATATATATCTGGTGATATCTCGGGTGCTATTAGAGATAGCGCAATAAATCAAAGTGCATTGTCTTCAGGAGGCCCTGGTGCATGAATCTGTGCAGCGGGAACGACATCGGACCACCAGGGGCCGAGAAAACCACCGTCCCATGGGTTCGGACACTCAGGGTCAGGGAAAAATCCAATATATATCTGGTGATATCTCGGGTGCTATTAGAGATAGCGCAATAAATCAAAGTGCATTATCTGTAGGAAGGCCTGGCGCATGAATCTGTGCAGCGGTATCTACCTCTGACCACCTGGGGCCGAGAAAACCGCCGTCCCATGGGGTCGGACACTCAGGGTCAGGGAAAAATCCAATATTTATCTGGTGATATCTCGGGTGCTATTAGAGACAGCGCAATAAATCAAAGTGCATTGTCTGTAGGAGGCCCTAGCGCATGAATCTGTGCAGCGGGAACGACCTCGGACCACCAGGGGCCGAGAAAACCACCATCTCCTGGGGCCGGACACTCAGGGTCAGGGGAAAATCCAATATATATATGGGGATATCACGGGTGCTATTACAGAAAGCGCAATAAATCAAAGTGCATTGCCTGTAGGAGGCCCTGGCGCATGAATCTGTGATGCGGGATCGACCTGGGACCACCAGGGGCCGAGGAAACTACCGTCTCATGGGGCCGGACACTCAGGGTCAGGGAAAAATCCAATATATATCCGGTGATATCTCGGGTGCTATTAGAGATAGCGCAATAAACCAAAGTGCATTGTCTGCAAGAGGACCTGGGGCATGAATCTGTGCAGCGGGATCAACCCCGGACCACAAGGTGCCGAGAAAATCACCGTCACATGGGGCCGGACTGTCAGGGTCAAGGAAAAATCCAATATATATCTGGTGATATCTCGGGTGCTATTAGAGATAGCGCAATAAACCAAAGTGCATTGTCTACAGGAGGCCCTGGCGCATGAATCTGTGCAGCGGGATCGACCTCGGACCACCGGGGGCCGGGAAAATCACCGCCTCATGGGGACGGACTGTCAGGGTCAGGGAAAAATCCAATATATATCTGGTGATATCTCGGGTGCTATTAGAGATAGCGCAATAAATCAAAGTGAATTATCTGCAGGGGACCCTGGAGCATGAATCTGTGCAGCGGGAACGACCTCGGACCACCAGGGGCCGAGAAAACCACCATCTCATGGGGCCGGACACTCAGGGTCAGGGGAAAATCCAACATATAAAATGGTGATATCACGGGTGCTATTACAGAAAGCACAATAAATCAAAGTGCATTGTCTGCAGGAGGACCTAGCGCATGAATCTGTGCAGCGGGAACGACCTCGGACCACCAGGGGCCGAGAAAATCACCGTCTCATGGGGCCGGACTGTCAGGGTCAGGGGAGAATTCAATATATATATGATGATTTCTCGGGTGCTATTAGAGATAGCGCAATAAATCAAAGTGAATTATCTGCAGGGGGCCCTTGCGCATGAATCTGTGCAGCGGGATCGACCTCGGACCACCAGGGGCCGAGAAAATCACCGACTCATGGGGCCGGACTGACAGGGTCATGTAAAAATCCAGCATATATCTTGTGATATCTCGGGTGCTATTAGAGATAGCGCAATAAATCAAAGCGAGTTATCTGCAGGGGGCCCTGGCGCATGAATCTGTGCAGCGGGAACGACCTAGGACCACCAGGTGTCGAGAAAATCACCGTCTCATGGGGCCGGACTCTCAGGGTCAGGGAAAAATCCAATATATGTCTGGTGATATCTCGGGTGCTATTAGAGATAGCGAAATAAATCAAAGTGCATTGTCTGCAGGAGGCCCTGGCGCATGAATCTGCGCAGCGGGAACGACCTCGGACTACCAGGGGCCGAGAAAACCACCGTCTCATGGGGTCGGACACTCAGGGTCAGGGGAAAATACAATATGTATATGGTGATATCACGGGTGCTATTACAGATAGCGCAACAAATCAATGTGCATTGTCTGTAGGAGGCCCTGGCGCTTAAATCTGTGCAGCGGGATCGACCTCGGACCACCAGGGGCAGAGAAAATCACCGTCTCGTGGGGTCGAACTGTCAGGGTCAAGGAAAAATCCAATATATATCTGGTGATATGTCGGGTGCTATTAGAGATAGCGAAATAAATCAAAGTGCATTCTCTGTAGGAGGCCCTGGCGCATGAATCTGTGCAGCGGGATCGACCTCGGACCACCAGGGGCCGAGAAAACCACCGACACATGGGGCCGGACACTCAGGGTCGGTGAAAAATTCAATATATATCTGGTGATATCTTGGGTGCTCTTACAGACAGCGCAATAAATCAAAGTGCATTATCTGCAAGAGGCGCTAGCGCATGAATCTGTGCAGCGGGAACGACCTCGGACCACCAGGGGCCGTGAAATCCACCGTCTCATGGGGCCGGACGTTCAGGGTCAGGGGAAAATCCAATATATATATGGTGATATCACGGGTGCTATTACAGATAGCGCAATAAATCAAAGTGCATCGTCTGTAGGAGGCCCTGGCGCATGAACCTGTGCAGCGGGAACGACGTCGGACCACCAGGGGCCGAGAAAACCACCGTCTCATGGGTCCGGACACTCAGGGTTGGGGAAAAATCCAATATATATCTGGTGATACCTCGGGTTCTATTACAGATAGCGCGATAAATCAAAGTGCATTGTCTGCAGGAGGCCCTGGCGCATGAATCTGTGCAGCAGCAACGACCTCGGACCACCAGGGGCCAAGAAAATTACAGATTTTCGGTATCCGTCACCCAAGGTCATGTAAAAATCCAGCATATATCTGGTGATATCTCGGGTGCTATTATAGATAGCACAATAAACCAAAGTGAATTATCTGCAGGAGGCCCTGGCGCATGATTCTGTGCAGCGGGAACGACCTCGGACAACCAGGGGCCGAGAAAACCACCGTGTCATGGGGCCGGACACTCAGTGTCAGGAAAAAATCCAATATATATCTGGTGATATCTCGGGTGCTATTAGAGATAGCGCAATAAACCAAAGTGAATTATCTGCAGGCGGCCTTGGCGCATGTATCTGTGCAGCGGGATCGACCTCGGACCACCAGGGGCCGAGAAAATCACCGTCTCATGGGGCCGGACTGTCAGGGTGAGGGAAAAATCCAATATATATCTGGTGATATCTCGGGTGCTATTAGAGATAGCGCTTTAAATCAAAGTGCATTGCCTGCAGGAGTCCCTGGCGCATGAATGTGTGCAGCGGGAACGACCTCGGACCACCAGGGGCCGAGAATACCACCGTCTCATGGGGCGGGCAGTCAGGGTCAGGGAAAAATCCAATATATATCTGGCGATATCTCAGGTGCCTTTACAGATAGCGCAATAAATCAAAGTGCATTGTCTGTAGGAGGCCCTGGCGCATGAATCTGGGCAGCGGGATCGACCTCGGATCACCAGGGCCCGAGAAAATCACCGACACATGGGGCCGGGCACACAGGGTCAGGGAAGAATCCAATATATATCTGGTGATATCTCAGGTGCCATTAGATATAGCGCAATAAACCAAAGTGAATTATCTGCAGGAGGCCCTGGCACATGAATGTGTGCAGCGGGAACGACCTCCGACCACCAGGGGCCGAGAAAACCACCGTCTCATGGGGCCGGACACACCTTGTCAGGGAAAAATCCAATATATATCTGGCGATATCTCGGGTGCTATTACAGATAGCGCAATAAACCAAAGTGCATTGTCTGTATTAGGCCCTGGCGCATGAATCTGTGCAGCGTGAACGACCTCGGACCACCAGGGGCCGAGAAAACCACCGTCTCATGGGGCCGGACACTCAGGGTCAGGGAAAAATCCAATATATATCTGGCGATATCTCAGGTGCCCTTACAGATAGCGCAATAAATCAAAGTGCATTGTCTGTATTAGGCCCTGGCGCATGAATCTGTGCAGCGGGATCGAACTCGGACCACCAGGGGCCGAGAAAACCACCGTCTCATGGGGCCGGACACTCAGGGTCGGGGAAAAATCCAATATATATCTGGTGATATCTCGGGCGCTATTAGAGATAGCGCGATAAATCAAAGTGAATTAACTGCAGGAGGCCCTGGCGCATGCATCTGTGCAGCGGGAACGACCTCGGACAACCAGGGGCCGAGAAAACCACCGTCTCATGGGGCCGGACACTCAGGGTCAGGGAAAAATCCAATATATATCTAGTGATATCTCGGGGGCTATTAGAGACAGCGCGATAAATCAAGGTGAATTATCTGCAGGAGGCCCTGGCGCATGCATCTGTGCAGCGGGAACGACCTCGGACAACCAGGGGCCGAGAAAACCACCGTCTCATGGGGCCGGACACTCAGGGTCGGGGAAAAATCCAATATATATCTGGTGATACCTCTGGTGCTATTAGAGATAGCGCAATAAATCAAAGTGCATCGTCTGTAGGAGGCCCTGGCGCATGAACCTGTGCAGCGGGAACGACCTCGGAAAACCAGGGGCCGACAAAACCACCGTCTCATGGGGCCGGGCACACAGGGTCAGGGAAAAATCCAATATATATCTGGTGATATCTCGTGTGCTATTAGAGATAGCGCAATAAACCAAAGTGAAATACCTGCAGGAGGCCCTGGCGCATGAATGTGTGCAGCGGGAACGACCTCGGAACACCAGGGGCCGAGAAAACCGCGGTCTCATGGGGCCGGACACTCAGGGTCAGGGAAAAATCCAATATATATCTGGTGATATCTCGGGTGCTATTAGAGATAGCGCAATAAATCAAAGTGCGTTGTCTGCAGGCGGCACTGGCGGATGAATCTGTGCAGCAGGAACGACCTCGGACCACCAGGCGCCAAGAAAATGACAGATTTTCGGAATCCGTCACCCGAAGTCATGTAAAAATCCAGCATATATCTGGTGATATCTCGTGTGCTATTAGAGATAGCGCAATAAACCAAAGTGAATTTTCTGCAGTAGGCCCTGGCGCATGAATGTGTGCAGCGGGAACGACCTCGGACCACCAGGGGCCGAGAAAACCACCGTCTCATGGGGCCGGACGCTCAGGGTCAGGGAAAAATGCAATATATATCTGGTGATATCTCGGGTGCTATTACAGATAGCCCAATAAATCAAAGTGCATTGTCTGGAGGAGGCCCTGGCGCATGAATCTGGGCAGCGGGATCGACCTCGGACCACCAGGGGCCGAGAAAACCACAGTCTCATGGGCCCGGACACTCAGGGTCAGGGGAAAATCCAATATATATCTGGTGATATCTCGGGTGCTATTAGATACAGCGCAATAAACCAAAGTGAATTATCTGCAGGAGGCCCTGGCGCATGAATCTGTGCAGCGGGAACGACCTCGGACCACCAGGGGCCGGGACAACCATCGTCTCATGGGGCCGGCAGTCAGGGTCAGGGAAAAATCCAATATATATCTGGTGATATCTCGGGTGCTATTACAGATAGCGAAATAAGTCAAAGTGCATTGTCTGTAGGAGGCCATGGCGCATGAATCTGGGCAGCGGGAACGTCCTCGGACCACCAGGGGCCGAGAAGACCACCGTCTCTTGGGGCCGGCCACTCAAGGTCAGAGGAAAATCCAATATATATCTTGTGATATCTCGGGTGCTATTAGAGATAGCAAATAAATCAAAGTGCATTGTCTGTAGGAGGCCCTGGCACATGAATCTATGCAGCGGGAACGACCTCGGACCACCAGGGGCCGAGAAAACCACCGTCTCATGGGGCCGGACACTCAGGGTCAGGGGAAAATCCAATATATATCTGGTGATATCTCGGGTGCTATTAGAGATAGCGCTATAAACGAAAGTGAATTATCTGCAGGAGGCCCTGGCGCATGAATCTGTGCAGCGGGAACGACCTCGGACACCAGGGGCCGAGAAAACCACCGTCTCATGGGGCCGGACACTCAGGGTCAGGGAAAAATACAATATATATCTGGTGATATCTCGGGTGCTATTAGAGATAGCGCAATCAACCAAAGTGAATTATCTGCAGGTGGCCCTGGCGCATGCATCTGTGCAGCGGGAACGACCACGGACCACCAGTGGCCGAGAAAATGACAGATTTTCGGTATCCGTCACCCAATGTCATGTAAAAATCCAGTATATATATGGTGCTTTCTCGGGTGCTATTACAGATAGCGCAATAAATCAAAGTGCATTGTCTGTAGGAGGCACTGGCGCTTGAATCTGGGCAGCGAGAACGATGTCGGACGACCAGGGGCCAAGAAAACCACCGTCTCATTAGGCCGGACACTCAGGGTCAGGGAAAAATCCTATATATATCTGGTGATATCTCGGGTGCTATTAGAGATAGCGCAATAAACCAAAGTGAATTATCTGCAGGTGGCCCTGGCGCATGCATCTGTGAAGCGGGAACGACCTCGGACCACCAGTGGCCGAGAAAATGACAGATTTTCGGTATCCGTCACCCAAAGTCATGTAAAAATCCAGCATATATCTGGTGATATCACGGGTTCTATTACAGATAGCGCGATAAATCAAAGTGCATGTTCTGGAGGAGGCCCTGACGCATGAATCTGTGAAGCAGGAACGACCTCGGCCCTCCAGGGCCCGAGAAACTTACAGATTTTCGGTGTCCGTCACCCAAAGTCATGTAAAAATCCAGTATATATATGGTGCTTTCTCGGGTGCTATTACAGATAGCGCAATAAATCAAAGTGCATTGTCCGTAGGAGGCCCTGGCGCATTCATCTGTGCAGCGGGAACGACCTCGGACCACCAGGGGCCGAGAAAACCACAGTCTCATGGGGCCGGACACTCAGGGTCAGGGAAAAATCCAATATATATCTGGTGATATCTCGGGTGCTATTACAGATAGCGCAATAAATCAAAGTGCATTGTCTGTAGGAGGCCCTGTCGCATGAATCTGTGCAGCGGGAACGAGCTCGGACCACCAGGGGCCGAGAAAACCACAGTCTCATGGGTCCGGACACTCAGGGTCAGGGAAAAATCCAATATATATCTGGTGATATCCCGGGTGCTATTAGAGATAGCGCAATAAATCAAAGTGCATTGTCTGTAGGAGGCCCTGGCGCATGAATCTGTGCAGCGGGAACGACCTCGGACCACCAGGGGCCGAGAAAACCACCGTCCCGAGGGGACGGACACTTAGGGTCACTGAAATATCCAATATATATCTGGTGATATCTCGGGAGCTATTACAGATAGCCCAATAAATCAAAGTGCATTGTCTGTAGGAGGCCCTGGTGAATGAATCTGTGCAGCGGGAACGACCTCGGTCCACCAGGCACCGAGAAAACCACAGTCTCATGGGGCCGGACGCTCAGGGTCAGGGAAAAATCCAATATATATCTGGTGATATCCCGGGTGCTATTAGAGATAGCGCAATAAATCAAAGTGCATTGTCTGTAGGAGGCCCTGGCGCATGAATCTGTGCAGCGGGAACGACCTCTGACCACCAGGGGCCGAGAAAACCACCGTCTCACGGGGCCGGACTGTCAGGGTCAGGGAAAAATCCAATATATATCTGGTGATATCTCGGGTACTATTACAGATAGCGCAATAAATCAAAGTGCATTGTCTGTAGGAGGCACTGGCGCATGAATCTGTGAGGCGGGAACGATCTCGGACCGCCAGGGGCCGAGAAAACCACAGTCTTATGGGCCCGGACACTCAGGGTCATGGGAAAATCCAATATATATCTGGTGATATCTCGGGTGCTATTAGAGATAGCGCAATAAATCAAAGAGCATTGTCTGTAGGAGGCCCTGGCGCATGAATCTGTGCAGCGGGAACCACCTCGGACCACCAGGGTACGAGAAAATCACAGTCTCATGGGGCCGGACATTCAGGGTCAGGGAAAAATCCAATATATATCTGGTGATATCTCGCGTGCTATTACAGATAGCGCAATAAATCAAAGTGCATTGTCTGCTGGAGGCCCTGGCCCATGAATCTGTGCAGCGGGAACCACCTCGGACCACCAGGGGCCGAGAAAACCACCGTCTCATGGGGCCGGACACTCAGGGTCAGGGAAAAATCCAATATAAATCTGGTCATATCTCGGGTGCAATTACTGATAGCGCAATAAATCAAAGTGCATTGTCTGCTGGAGGCCCTGGCCCATGAATCTGTGCAGCGGGAACCACCTCGGACCACCAGGGGCCGAGAAAACCACCGTCTCATGGGGCCGGACACTCAGGGTCAGGGAAAAATCCAATATAAATCTGGTCATATCTCGGGTGCAATTACTGATAGCGCAATAAATCAAAGTGCATTGTCTGCTGGAGGCCCTGGCCCATGAATCTGTGCAGCGGGAACCACCTCGGACCACCAGGGGCCGAGAAAACCACCGTCTCATGGGGTCGGACACTCAGGGTCAGGGAAAAATCCAATATTTATCTGGTGATATCTCGGGTGCTATTGGAGATAACGCAATAAACCGAAGTGCATTGTCTGCAGCAGGCCCTGGCGCATGAATCTGTGCAGCGGGAACGACCTCGGACCACCAGGGGCCGAGAAAACCACCGTCTCATGGGGTCGCACTCTCAGGGTCAGCGAAAAATCCAATATATATCTGGTGATATCTCGCCTGCTATTACAGATAGCGCAATAAATCAAAGTGCATTGTCTGTAGGAGGCCCTGGCGCATGAATCTTTGCATCGGGATCGACCTCGGACCACGAGGGGCCGAGAAAACCATCGACACATGGTGTCGGACACTCAGGGTCAGGGAAAAATCCAATATAAATCTGGTCATATCTCGGGTGCAATTACTGATAGCGCAATAAATCAAAGTGCATTGTCTGCTGGAGGCCCTGGCGCATAAATCTGTGCAGCGGGAACGACCTCTGACCGCCAGGGGCCGAGAAAACCACCGTCTCATGGGGCCGGACACTCAGGGTCGGGGAAAAATCCAATATATATCTGGTGATATCTCTGGTGCTATTAGAGATAGCGCAATAAATCAAATTGCATTGTCTGTAGGAGGCACTGGCGAATGAGTCTGTGCAGCAGGAACGACCTCGGACCACCAGGGGCCGAGAAAATTACAGATATTCTGAATCCGTCACCCAAGGTCATGTAAAAATCCTTTATATATCTGGTGATATCTCGGGTGCTATTACAGATAGGGCAATGAACCAAATCGCTTTGTCTGCGGGAGGCCCTGGCGCATGAATCTGTGCAGCGGGAACGACCTCGGACCACCAGGGGCCGAGAAAACCACCGTCTCATGGGGTCGGACACGCAGGGTCAGGGAAAAATCCAATATATATCTGGTGATATCTCGGGTGCTATTAGAGATAGCGCAATAAATCAAAGTGCATTGTCTTCAGGAGGCCCTGGTGCATGAATCTGTGCAGCGGGAACGACATCGGACCACCAGGGGCCGAGAAAACCACCGTCCCATGGGTTCGGACACTCAGGGTCAGGGAAAAATCCAATATATATCTGGTGATATCTCGGGTGCTATTAGAGATAGCGCAATAAATCAAAGTGCATTATCTGTAGGAAGGCCTGGCGCATGAATCTGTGCAGCGGTATCTACCTCTGACCACCTGGGGCCGAGAAAACCGCCGTCCCATGGGGTCGGACACTCAGGGTCAGGGAAAAATCCAATATTTATCTGGTGATATCTCGGGTGCTATTAGAGACAGCGCAATAAATCAAAGTGCATTGTCTGTAGGAGGCCCTGGCGCATGAATCTGTGCAGCGGGATCGACCTCGGACCACCAGAGGCCGAGAAAATCACCGTCTCATGGGGCCCGACTGTCAGGGTCATGGAAAAATCCAATATAAATCTGGTGATATCTCGGGTGCTATTGGAGATAGCGCAATAAATCAAAGTGCATTGTCTGTAGGAGGCCCTGGCGCATGAATCTTTGCAGCGGGATCGACCTCGGACCACGAGGGGCCGAGAAAACCATCGACACATGGTGTCGGACACTCAGGGTCAGGGAAAAATCCAATATAAATCTGGTCATATCTCGGGTGCAATTACTGATAGCGCAAAAAATCAAAGTGCATTGTCTGCTGGAGGCCCTGACCCATGAATCTGTGCAGCGGGAACCACCTCGGACCACCAGGGGCCGAGAAAACCACCGTCTCATGGGGCCGGACACTCAGGGTCAGGGAAAAATCCAATATATATCTGGTGATATCTCGGGTGCTATTGGAGATAACGCAATAAACCGAAGTGCATTGTCTGCAGCAGGCCGTGGCGCATGAATCTGTGCAGCGGGAACGACCTCGGACCACCAGGGGCCGAGAAAACCACCGTCTCATGGGGTCGCACTCTCAGTGTCAGCGAAAAATCCAATATATATCTGGTGATATCTCGCGTGCTATTACAGATAGCGCAATAAATCAAAGTGCATTGTCTGTAGGAGGCCCTGGCGCATGAATCTTTGCATCGGGATCGACCTCGGACCACGAGGGGCCGAGAAAACCATCGACACATGGTGTCGGACACTCAGGGTCAGGGAAAAATCCAATATAAATCTGGTCATATCTCGGGTGCAATTACTGATAGCGCAATAAATCAAAGTGCATTGTCTGCTGGAGGCCCTGGCGCATGAATCTGTGCAGCGGGAACGACCTCTGACCGCCAGGGGCCGAGAAAACCACCGTCTCATGGGGCCGGACACTCAGGGTCGGGGAAAAATCCAATATATATCTGGTGATATCTCGGGTTCTATCACAGATAGCGCGATATATCAAAGTGCATTGTCTGTAGGAGGCACTGGCGAATGAGTCTGTGCAGCAGGAACGACCTCGGACCACCAGGGGCCGAGAAAATTACAGATATTCTGAATCCGTCACCCAAGGTCATGTAAAAATCCTTTATATATCTGGTGATATCTCGGGTGCTATTACAGATAGGGCAATGAACCAAATCGCTTTGTCTGCGGGAGGCCCTGTCGCATTAATCTGTGGAGCGGGAACGACCTCAGTCCACCAGCGGCCGAGAAAACCACCGTCTCATGGGCCGGACACTCAGGGTCAGGGAAAAATCCAATATATATCTGGTGATATCTCGGGTTCTATTACAGACACCGCGATAAATCAAAGTGCATTGTCTGAAGGAGGCCCTGGCGCATGAATCTGTGCAGCGGCAACGACGTCGGAACACCAGGGGCCAAAAAAATTACAGATTTTCGGTATCCGTCACCCAAGGACATGTATAAATCCAGCATATATCTGGTGATATCTCGGGTGCTTTTACAGATAGCGTAATAAATCAAAGTGCATTGTCTGCAGGAGGCCCTGGCCCATGAATCTGTGCTGCGGTATCTACCTCGGATCACCAGGGTCCGAGAAAATCATCGACACATGGGGCCGGACGCTCAGGGTCAGGGAAAAATCCAATATATACCTGGTGATATCTCGGGTGCTATTAGAGATAGCGCAATAAACCTAAGTGAATTATCTGCAGGAGGCCCTGGCGCATGAATCTGTTCAGCGGGAACGACCTCGGACAACCAGGGGCCGAGAAAACCACCGTCTCATGGGGCCGGACACTCAGGGTCAGGGAATAATCCAATATATATCTCATGATATCTCGGGTGCTATTACAGATAGCGCGATATATCAAAGTGCATTGTCTGCAGGAGGCTCTAGCGCATGAATCTGTGCAGCGAGATCGACCTCGGACCCCCAGGGGCCGAGAAAACAACCGACACATGGGGCCGGGCACTCAGGGTCAGGGAAAAATCCAATATATATCTGGTGATATCTCGGGTGCTATTAGAGCTAGCGCAATAAACCAAAGTGCATTATCTGCAGGAGGCCATGGCGCAAGAATCTGTGCAGCGGGAACGACCTCGGACCACCAGGCGCCGAGAGAACCACCGTCTCATTGGGTCGGACACTCAGAGTCGGGGAAAAATCCCATATAAATCTGGTGATATCTCGGGTGTTATTAGAGATAGCGCAATAAACCAAAGAGCATTGTCTGCAGGAGGCCCTGGCGCATGAATCTGTGCAGCGGGAACGACCTCGGACCTTCAGGGGCCGAGAGAACTACCGTTTCATGGGGCCGGACAATCAGGGTCAGGAAAAAATCCAATATATGTCTGGTGATATCTCGGGTGCTATTAGAGATAGCGCAATAAACCAAAGAGCATTGTCTGCAGGAGGCCCTGGCGCATGAATCTGTGCAGCGGGAACGACCTCGGACCACCAGGCGCCGAGAAAATTACAGATATTTAGAATCCGTCACCGTAGGTCATGTAAAAATCCAGCATATATCTGGTGATATCTCGGGTGCTATTACAGATAGCGCAATAAATCAAAGTGCATTGTCTGTAGGAGGCCCTGGCGCATGAATGTGTGCAGCGGGAACGACCTCGGACCACCAGGGGCCGAGATAACCACCGTCTCATTGGGTCGGACTGTCTGGGTGAGGGAAAAATCCAATATATATCTGGTGATATCTCGGGTGCTATTAGAGATAGCGCAATAAACCAAAGAGCATTGTCTGCAGGGGGCCCTGGCGCATGAATCTGTGCAGCGGGATCGAGCTCGGACCACGAGGGACCGAGAAAACCACCGACACATGGGGCCGGACTGTCCGGGTCAAGCAAAAATCCAATATATATCTGGTGATATCTCGGGTGCTATTAGAGATATCGAAATAAATCAAAGTGCATTTTCTGCAGGAGGCCCTGGCGCATGAATCTGTGCAGCGCGATCGACCTCGGACCACCAGGGGCCGAAAAAACTACCGTCTCATGGGGCCGGACACTGAGGGTCAGGGCAGAATCCAATATATATCTGGTGATATCTCGAGTGCTATTAGAGATAGCGAATTAAATCAAAGTGCATTGTCTGCAGGAGGCCCTGGCGCATGAATCTGTGCAGCGGGAACGACCTCGGACCACCAGGGGCCGAGAAAACCACCGTCTCATGGGGTCGGACACTCAGGGTCAGGGAAAAATCCGATATATATCTGGTGATATCTCGGGTGCTATTGGAGATAACGCAATAAACCGAAGTGCATTGTCTGCAGCAGGCCGTGGCGCATGAATCTGTGCAGCGGGAACGACCGCGGACCACCAGGGGCCGAGAAAACAACCGTCTCATGGGGTCGCACTCTCAGGGTCAGCGAAAAATCCAATATATATCTGGCGATATCTCGCGTGCTATTACAGATAGCGCAATAAATCAAAGTGCATTGTCTGTAGGAGGCCCTGGCGCATGAATCTTTGTATCGGGATCGACCTCGGACCACGAGGGGCCGAGAAAACCATCGACACATGGTGTCGGACACTCAGGGTCAGGGAAAAATCCAATATAAATCTGGTCATATCTCGGGTGCAATTACTGATAGCGCAATAAATCAAAGTGCATTGTCTGAAGGAGGTCATGGCGCATGAATCTGTGCAGCAGCAACGACCTCGGACCACCAGGGGCCAAGAAAATTACAGATTTTCGGTATCCGTCACCCAAGGACATGTATAAATCCAGCATATATCTGGTGATATCTCGAACAATAAATGAAAGTGCCTTGTCTGTAGGAGGCCTTGGCGCATGAATCTGTGCAGCGGGATCGACCTCGGACCACCAGGGGCCGAGACAACAACCGTCTCATGGGACCGGACACTCAGGGTCAGGGAAAAATCCAATATATATCTGGTGATATCTCGGGTTATATTACAGATAGCACAATAAATCAAAGTGCATTGTCTTCAGGAGGCCCTGGTGCATGAATCTGTGCAGCGGGAACGACCTCGGACCACCAGGGGCCGTGAAAACCACCGTCCCATGGGTTCAGACACTCAGGGTCAGGGAAAAATCCAATATATATCTGGTCATATCTCGGGTGCTATTAGAGATAGCGCAATAAATCAAAGTGCATTGTCTGCAGGAGGCCCTGGCGCATGAATCTGTGCGGCGGCAACGACCACGGACGACCAGGGGCCGAGAAAACCACCGTCTCATGGTTTCGGACACTCAGGGTCAGGGAAAAATCCAATATATATCTGGTGATATCTCGGGTGATATTAGAGATAGCGCAATAAATCAAAGTGAATTATCTGCAGGGGGCCCTGGCCCATGAATCTGTGCAGCGGGAACGACCACGGACCACCAGGGGCCGAGAAAACCACCGTCTCATGGAGCCGGACACTCAGGATCAGGGGAACATCCAATATATATCTGGTGATATCTCGGGTGCTATTAGAGCTAGCGCAATAAATCAAAGTGCATTGTCTGCAGGATGCCCTAGCGCAGGAATCTGTGCAGCGGGAACGGCCTCGGACCACCAGGGGCCGAGAAAATCACCGTCTCAGGGGCCGGACTGTCAGGGTCAGGGAAAAATCCAATATATATATGGTGATATCTCGGGTGCTATTACAGATAGCGAAATAAGTCAAAGTTCATTGTCTGCAGGAGGCCCTGGCGCATGAATCTGTGCAGCGGGAACGACCTCGGACTACCAGGGGCCGAGAAAACCACCGTCTCATTGGGTCGGACACTCAGAGTCGGGGAAAAATCCCATATAAATCTGGTGATATCTCGGGTGTTATTAGAGATAGCGCAATAAACCAAAGAGCATTGTCTGCAGGAGGCCCTGGCGCATGAATCTGTGCAGCGGGAACGACCTCGGACCTCCAGGGGCCGAGAGAACTACCGTTTCATGGGGCCGGACAATCAGGGTCAGGAAAAAATCCAATATATGTCTGGTGATATCTCGGGTGCTATTAGAGATAGCGCAATAAACCAAAGAGCATTGTCTGCAGGAGGCCCTGGCGCATGAGTCTGTGCAGCGGGAACGACCTCGGACCACCAGGCGCCGAGAAAATTACAGATATTTAGAATCCGTCACCTTAGGTCATGTAAAAATCCAGCATATATCTGGTGATATCTCGGGTGCTATTACAGATAGCGCAATAAATCAAAGTGCATTGTCTGTAGGAGGCCCTGGCGCATGAATGTGTGCAGCGGGAACGACCTCGGACCACCAGGGGCCGAGAAAATCACCGTCTCATGGGGCCGGACTGTCAGGGTCAGGGAAAAATCCAATACATATCTGTTGATATCTCGGGTGCTATTAGAGATAGAACAATAAATGAAAGTGCCTTGTCTGTAGGAGGCCTTGGCGCATGAATCTGTGCAGCGGGATCGACCTTGGACCACCAGGGGCCGAAAAAACTACCGTCTCATGGGGCCGGACACTGAGGGTCAGGGCAGAATCCAATATATATCTGGTGATATCTCGAGTGCTATTAGAGATAGCGAATTAAATCAAAGTGCATTGTCTGCAGGAGGCCCTGGCGCATGAATCTGTGCAGCGGGAACGACCACGGACGACCAGGGGCCGAGAAAACCACCGTCTCATGGTTTCGGACACTCAGGGTCAGGGAAAAATCCAATATATATCTGGTGATATCTCGGGTGATATTAGAGATAGCGCAATAAATCAAAGTGAATTATCTGCAGGGAGCCCTGGCGCATGAATCTGTGCAGCGGGATCGACCTCGGACCACCATGGGCCGAGAAAACCACCGTCTCATGGGGCCGGACACTCAGGGTCAGGGGAAAATCCAATATATATCTGGTGATATCTCGGGTGCTATTAGAGATAGCGCAATAATCCAAAATGGATTATCTGCAGGAGGCCCTGGCGCATGCATGTGTGCAGCGGGAACGACCTCGGACCACCAGCGGCCGAGAAAACCACCGTCACATGGGGCCGGACACTCAGGGTCGGGGAAAAATCCAATATATATCTGGTGATATCTCGGGTGCTATTAGAGATAGCGTAATAAACGAAAGTGAATTATCTGCAGGAGGCCCTGGCGCATGAATCTGTGGAGCGGGAACGACCTCGGCCCGCCAGGGGTCGAGAAAACCACCGTCTCATGGGGCCGGACATTCAGGGTCAGGGAAAAATCCAATATATATCTGGTGATATCTCGGGTTCTATTACAGATAACGCGATAAATCAAAGTGCATTGTCTGAAGGAGGTCATGGCGCATGAATCTGTGCAGCAGCAACGATCTCGGACCACCAGGGGCCAAGAAAATTACAGATTTTCGGTATCCGTCACCCAAGGACATGTATAAATCCAGCATATATCTGGTGATATCTCGGGTGCTTTTACAGATAGCGTAATAAATCAAAGTGCATTGTCTGCAGGAGGCCCTGGCCCATGAATCTGTGCTGCGGTATCTACCTCGGATCACCAGGGTCCGAGAAAATCATCGACACATGGGGCCGGACGCTCAGGGTCAGGGAAAAATCCAATATATACCTGGTGATATCTCGGGTGCTATTAGAGATAGCGCAATAAACCTAAGTGAATTATCTGCAGGAGGCCCTGGCGCATGAATCTGTTCAGCGGGAACGACCTCGGACAACCAGGGGCCGAGAAAACCACCGTCTCATGGGGCCGGACACTCAGGGTCAGGGAATAATCCAATATATATCTCATGATATCTCGGGTGCTATTACAGATAGCGCGATATATCAAAGTGCATTGTCTGCAGGAGGCTCTAGCGCATGAATCTGTGCAGCGAGATCGACCTCGGACCCCCAGGGGCCGAGAAAACAACCGACACATGGGGCCGGGCACTCAGGGTCAGGGAAAAATCCAATATATATCTGGTGATATCTCGGGTGCTATTAGAGCTAGCGCAATAAACCAAAGTGCATTATCTGCAGGAGGCCATGGCGCAAGAATCTGTGCAGCGGGAACGACCTCGGACCACCAGGGGCCGAGAGAACCACCGTCTCATTGGGACGGACACTCAGAGTCGGGGAAAAATCCCATATAAATCTGGTGATATCTCGGGTGTTATTAGAGATAGCGCAATAAACCAAAGAGCATTGTCTGCAGGAGGCCCTGGCGCATGAATCTGTGCAGCGGGAACGACCTCGGACCTCCAGGGGCCGAGAGAACTACCGTTTCATGGGGCCGGACAATCAGGGTCAGGAAAAAATCCAATATATGTCTGGTGATATCTCGGGTGCTATTAGAGATAGCGCAATAAACCAAAGAGCATTGTCTGCAGGAGGCCCTGGCGCATGAATCTGTGCAGCGGGAACGACCTCGGACCACCAGGCGCCGAGAAAATTACAGATATTTAGAATCCGTCACCGTAGGTCATGTAAAAATCCAGCATATATCTGGTGATATCTCGGGTGCTATTACAGATAGCGCAATAAATCAAAGTGCATTGTCTGTAGGAGGCCCTGGCGCATGAATGTGTGCAGCGGGAACGACCTCGGACCACCAGGGGCCGAGAAAATCACCGCCTCATGGGGACGGACTGTCAGGGTCAGGGAAAAGTCCAATATATATCTGGTGATAACTCGGGTGCTATTAGAGATAGCGAATTAAATCAAAGTGCATTGTCTGCAGGAGGCCCTGGCGCATGAATCTGTGCAGCGGGATCGACCTCGGACCACCAGGGGCCGAGAAAATTACCGTCTCATGGGGCCGGACTGTCAGGGTCAAGGAAAAATGCAATATATATCTGGTGATATCTCGGGTGCTATTAGAGATAGCGCAATAAATCAAAGTGCATTGTCTGTAGGAGGCACTGGCGAATGAGTCTGTGCAGCAGGAACGACCTCGGACCACCAGGGGCCGAGAAAATTACAGATATTCTGAATCCGTCACCCAAGGTCATGTAAAAATCCTTTATATATCTGGTGATATCTCGGGTGCTATTACAGATAGGGCAATGAACCAAATCGCTTTGTCTGCGGGAGGCCCTGGCGCATTAATCTGTGGAGCGGGAACGACCTCGGTCCACCAGCGGCCGAGAAAACCACCGTCTCATGGGCCGGACACTCAGGGTCAGGGAAAAATCCAATATATATCTGGTGATATCTCGGGTTCTATTACAGACACCGCGATAAATCAAAGTGCATTGTCTGCAGGAGGCCCTGGCGCATGCATCTGTGCAGCGGGAACGACCTCGGACCACCAGCGGCCGAGAAAACCACCGTCTCATGGGGCCGGACACTCAGGGTCGGGGAAAAATCCAATATATATCTGGTGATATCTCGGGTGCTCTTAGAGATAGCGCAATAAACCAAAGTGAATTATCTGCAGGAGGCCCTGGCGCATGAATCTGTGGAGCGGGAACGACCACGGTCCACCAGGGGCCGAGAAAACCACCGTCTCATGGGGCCGGACACTCAGGGTCAGGGAAAAATCCAATATACATCTGGTGATATCTCGGGTTCTATCACAGATAGCGCGATATATCAAAGTGCATTGTCTGCAGGAGGCTCTAGCGCATGAATGTGTGCAGCGAGATCGATCTCGGACCCCCAGGGGCCGAGAAAACCACCGACACATGGGGCCGGGCACTCAGGGTCAGGGAAAAATCCAATATATATCTGCTGATATCTCGGCTGCTATTAGAGGTAGCGCAATAAACCAAAGTGAATTATCTGCAGGAGGCCCTGGCGCATGAATCTGTGCAGCGGGAACGACCTCGGACCACCAGGGGCCGAGAAAACCACCGACAACGGGGCCGGACACTCAGGGTCAGGGAAATATCCAATATATATCTGGTGGTATCTCTGGTGCTATTACAGATAGCGCAATAAATCACAGTGCATTGTCTGCAGGAGGCCCTGGCGCATGAATCTGTGCAGCGGCAACGACCTCGGACCACCAGGGGCCGAGAAAACCACCGACACATGGCGCCGGACACTCAGGGTCAGGGGAAAATCCAATATATATCTGGTGATATCTCGGGTGCTATTAGAGATAGCGCAATAATCCAAAATGGATTATCTGCAGGAGGCCCTGGCGCATGCATGTGTGCAGCGGGAACGACCTCGGACCACCAGCGGCCGAGAAAACCACCGTCACATGGGGCCGGACACTCAGGGTCGGGGAAAAATCCAATATATATCTGGTGATATCTCGGGTGCTATTAGAGATAGCGTAATAAACGAAAGTGAATTATCTGCAGGAGGCCCTGGCGCATGAATCTGTGGAGCGGGAACGACCTCGGTCCACCAGGGGTCGAGAAAACCACCGCCTCATGGGGCCGGACATTCAGGGTCTGGGAAAAATCCAATATATATCTGGTGATATCTCGGGTTCTATTACAGATAACGCGATAAATCAAAGTGCATTGTCAGAAGGAGGTCATGGCGCATGAATCTGTGCAGCAGCAACGATCTCGGACCACCAGGGGCCAAGAAAATTACAGATTTTCGGTATCCGTCACCCAAGGACATGTATAAATCCAGCATATATCTGGTGATATCTCGGGTGCTTTTACAGATAGCGCAATAAATCAAAGTGCATTGTCTGCAGGAGGCCCTGGCCCATGAATCTGTGCTGCGGTATCTACCTCGGATCACCAGGGTCCGAGAAAATCATCGACACATGGGGCCGGACGCTCAGGGTCAGGGAAAAATCCAATATATACCTGGTGATATCTCGGGTGCTATTAGAGACAGCGCAATAAACCTAAGTGAATTATCTGCAGGAGGCCCTGGCGCATGAATCTGTTCAGCGGGAACGACCTCGGACAACCAGGGGCCGAGAAAACCACCGTCTCATGGGGCCGGACACTCAGGGTCAGGGAATAATCCAATATATATCTCATGATATCTCGGGTGCTATTACAGATAGCGCGATATATCAAAGTGCATTGTCTGCAGGAGGCTCTAGCGCATGAATCTGTGCAGCGAGATCGATCTCGGACCCCCAGGGGCCGAGAAAACAACCGACACATGGGGCCGGGCACTCAGGGTCAGGGAAAAATCCAATATATATCTGGTGATATCTCGGGTGCTATTAGAGCTAGCGCAATAAACCAAAGTGCATTATCTGCAGGAGGCCATGGCGCAAGAATCTGTGCAGCGGGAACGACCTCGGACCACCAGGGGCCGAGACAACAAACGTCTCATGGGGCCGGACACTCAGGGTCAGGGAAAAATCCAATATATATCTGGTGATATCTCGGGTGCTATTAGAGGTAGCGCAATAAACCAAAGTGCATTATCTGCAGGAGGCCATGGCGCAAGAATCTGTGCAGCGGGAACGACCTCGGACCACCAGGGGCCGAGACAACAACCGTCTCATGGGGCCGGACACTCAGGGTCAGGGAAAAATCCAATATATATCTGGTGATATCTCGGGTTATATTACAGATAGCACAATAAATCAAAGTGCATTGTCTGTAGGAGGCCCTGGCGCATGAATCTGTGCAGAGGGAACGACCTCGGACCACCAGGGGCCGAGAAAATCACCGTCTCATGGGGCCGGACTGTCAGGGTCAGCGAAAAATCCAATATATATCTGGTGATATCTCGCGTGCTATTAGAGATAGCGAAATAAATCAAAGTGCATTGTCTTCAGGAGGCCCTGGTGCATGAATCTGTGCAGCGGGAACGACCTCGGACCACCAGGGGCCGTGAAAACCACCGTCCCATGGGTTCAGACACTCAGGGTCAGGGAAAAATCCAATATATATCTGGTCATATCTCGGGTGCTATTAGAGATAGCGCAATAAATCAAAGTGCATTGTCTGCAGGAGGCCCTGGCGCATGAATCTGTGCGGCGGCAACGACCACGGACGACCAGGGGCCGAGAAAACCACCGTCTCATGGTTTCGGACACTCAGGGTCAGGGAAAAATCCAATATATATCTGGTGATATCTCGGGTGATATTAGAGATAGCGCAATAAATCAAAGTGAATTATCTGCAGGGGGCCCTGGCCCATGAATCTGTGCAGCGGGAACGACCACGGACCACCAGGGGCCGAGAAAACCACCGTCTCATGGAGCCGGACACTCAGGATCAGGGGAACATCCAATATATATCTGGTGATATCTCGGGTGCTATTAGAGCTAGCGCAATAAATCAAAGTGCATTGTCTGCAGGAGGCCCTGGCGCATGAATCTGTGCGGCGGCAACGACCTCGGACCACCAGGGGCCGAGAAAATCACCGTCTCATGGGGCCGGACTGTCAGGGTCAGGGAAAAATCCAATACATATCTGTTGATATCTCGGGTGCTATTAGAGATAGAACAATAAATGAAAGTGCCTTGTCTGTAGGAGGCCTTGGCGCATGAATCTGTGCAGCGGGATCGACCTCGGACCACCAGGGGCCGAAAAAACTACCGTCTCATGGGGCCGGACACTGAGGGTCAGGGCAGAATCCAATATATATCTGGTGATATCACGAGTGCTATTAGAGATAGCGAATTAAATCAAAGTGCATTGTCTGCAGGAGGCCCTGGCGCATGAATCTGTGCAGCGGGAACGACCACGGACGACCAGGGGCCGAGAAAACCACCGTCTCATGGTTTCGGACACTCAGGGTCAGGGAAAAATCCAATATATATCTGGTGATATCTCGGGTGATATTAGAGATAGCGCAATAAATCAAAGTGAATTATCTGCAGGGAGCCCTGGCGCATGAATCTGTGCAGCGGGATCGACCTCGGACCACCATGGGCCGAGAAAACCACCGTCTCATGGGGCCGGACACTCAGGGTCAGAGGAAAATCCAATATATATCTGGCGATATCTCGGGTGCTATTAGAGCTAGCGCAATAAATCAAAGTGAATTATCTGCAGGGGGCCCTAGCGCATGTATCTGTGCAGCGCGATCGACCTGGGACCACCGGGGGCCGAGAAAATCAACGTCTCATGGAGACGGACTGCCAGGGTCAGGGAAAAATCCAATATATATCTGGTGATATCTCGGGTGCTATTAGAGATAGCGCAATAAATCAAAGTGCATTGTCTGCAGGAGGCCCTAGCGCATGAATCTGTGCAGCGGGATCGACCTCGGACCACGAGGGACCGAGAAAACCATCGACACATGGGGCCGGACTGTCAGGGTCAAGCAAAAATCCAATATATATCTGGTGATATCTCGGGTGCTATTATAGATAGCGAAATAAATCAAAGTGCAATGTCTGCAGGAGGCCATGGCGCATGAATCTGTGCAGCGGGAACGACCTCGGACCACCAGGGGATGAGAAAACTACCGTCTCATGGGGTCGGACCCTCAGGGTCAGGGAAAAATCCAATATAAATCTGGTGATATCTCGGGTGCTATTAGAGATAGCGCAATAAATCAAAGTGCATTGTCTGCAGGAGGCCCTAGCGCATGAATCTGTGCAGCGCGATCGACCTCGGACCACCGGGGGCCGAGAAAATCAACGTCTCATGGAGACGGACTGTCAGGGTCAGGGAAAAATCCAGCATATATCTGGTGATATCTCGGGTGCTATTACAGATAGCGCAATAAATCAAAGTGCATTGTCTGTAGGAGGCACTGTCGCATGAATCTGTGCAGCGGGAACGACCTCGGACCACCAGGGGCCGAGAAAACTACCGTCCCATGGCGCCAGACACTCAGGGTCAGGGGAAAATCCAATATATATATGGTGATATCTCGGGTGCTATTACAGATAGCGCAATAAATGAAAGTGCATTGTCTGCAGGAGGCCCTAGCGCATGAATCTGTGCAGCGGGAACGACCTCGGACCACCAGGGACCGAGAAAATCACCGTCTCATGGGGCCGGACACTCAGGGTCAGGGAAAAATCCAATATATATCTGGTGATATCTCGGGTGCTATTAGAGATAGCGCAAGAAACCAAAGTGAATTATCTATAGGAGGCCCTGGCGCTTGAATCTGTGCAGGGGGATCGACCTCGGACCACCAGGGGCCGAGAAAATCACCGTCTCATGGGGCCGGACTGTCAGGGTCAAGGAAAAATGCAATATATATCTGGTGATATCTCGGGTGCTATTAGAGATAGCGCAATAAATCAAAGTGCATTGTCTGTAGGAGTCCCTGGCGCATGAATCTGTGCAGCGCGATCGACCTGGGACCACCGGGGGCCGAGAAAATCACCGTCTCATGGGGCCGGACTGCCAGGGTCAGGGAAAAATCCAATATATATCTGGTGATATCTCGGGTGCTATTAGAGATAGCGCAATAAATCAAAGTGCATTGTCTGCAGGAGGCCCTAGCGCATGAATCTGTGCAGCGCGATCGACCTCGGACCACCGGGGGCCGAGAAAATCACCGTCTCATGGGGCCGGACTGTCAGGGTCAGGGAAAAATCCAATATATATCTGGTGATATCTCGGGCGCTATTAGAGATAGCGCAATAAATCAAAGTGAATAATCTGCAGGGGGCCCTGGCCCATGAATCTGTGCAGCGGGAACGACCACGGACCACCAGGGGCCGAGAAAACCACCGTCTCATGGGGCCGGACACTCAGGATCAGGGGAACATCCAATATATATCTGGTGATATCTCGGGTGCTATTAGAGCTAGCGCAATAAATCAAAGTGCATTGTCTGCAGGATGCCCTAGCGCAGGAATCTGTGCAGCGGGAACGGCCTCGGACCACCAGGGGCCGAGAAAATCACCGTCTCAGGGGCCGGACTGTCAGGGTCAGGGAAAAATCCAATATATATATGGTGATATCTCGGGTGCTATTACAGATAAAGCAATAAATCAAAGTGCATTGTCTGCAGGAGGCCCTGGCGCATGAATCTGTGCAGCGGGAACGACCTCGGACTACCAGGGGCCGAGAAAACCACCGTCTCATTGGGTCGGACACTCAGAGTCGGGGAAAAATCCCATATAAATCTGGTGATATCTCGGGTGTTATTAGAGATAGAGCAATAAACCAAAGAGCATTGTCTGCAGGAGGCCCTGGCGCATGAATCTGTGCAGCGGGAACGACCTCGGACCTCCAGGGGCCGAGAGAACTACCGTTTCATGGGGCCGGACAATCAGGGTCAGGAAAAAATCCAATATATGTCTGGTGATATCTCGGGTGCTATAAGAGACAGCGCAATAAACCAAAGAGCATTGTCTGCAGGAGGCCCTGGCGCATGAATCTGTTCAGCGGGAACGACCTCGGACAACCAGGCGCCGAGAAAATTACAGATATTTAGAATCCGTCACCGTAGGTCATGTAAAAATCCAGCATATATCTGGTGATATCTCGGGTGCTATTACAGATAGCGCAATAAATCAAAGTGCATTGTCTGTAGGAGGCCCTGGCGCATGAATGTGTGCAGCGGGAACGACCTCGGACCACCAGGGGCCGAGATAACCACCGTCTCATTGGGTCGGACTGTCTGGGTGAGGGAAAAATCCAATATATATCTGGTTATATCTCGGGTGCTATTAGAGATAGCGCAATAAACCAAAGAGCATTGTCTGCAGGGGGCCCTGTCGCATGAATCTGTGCAGCGGGATCGTGCTCGGACCACGAGGGACCGAGAAAACCACCGACACATGGGGCCGGACTGTCCGGGTCAAGCAAAAATCCAATATATATCTGGTGATATCTCGGGTGCTATTAGAGATATCGAAATAAATCAAAGTGCATTGTCTGCAGGAGGCCCTGGCGCATGAATCTGTGCAGCGCGATCGACCTCGGACCACCGGGGGCCGAGAAAATCACCGTCTCATGGGGCCGGACTGTCAGGGTCAGGGAAAAATCCAATACATATCTGTTGATATCTCGGGTGCTATTAGAGATAGAACAATAAATGAAAGTGCCTTGTCTGTAGGAGGCCTTGGCGCATGAATCTGTGCAGCGGGATCGACCTCGGACCACCAGGGGCCGAAAAAACTACCGTCTCATGGGGCCGGACACTGAGGGTCAGGGCAAAATCCAATATATATCTGGTGATATCTCGAGTGCTATTAGAGATAGCGAATTAAATCAAAGTGCATTGTCTGCAGGAGGCCCTGGCGCATGAATCTGTGCAGCGGGAACGACCACGGACGACCAGGGGCCGAGAAAACCACCGTCTCATGGTTTCGGACACTCAGGGTCAGGGAAAAATCCAATATATATCTGGTGATATCTCGGGTGATATTAGAGTTAGCGCAATAAATCAAAGTGAATTATCTGCAGGGAGCCCTGGCGCATGAATCTGTGCAGCGGGATCGACCTCGGACCACCATGGGCCGAGAAAACCACCGTCTCATGGGGCCGGACACTCAGGGTCAGGGGAAAATCCAATATATATCTGGCGATATCTCGGATGCTATTAGAGCTAGCGCAATAAATCAAAGTGAATTATCTGCAGGGGGCCCTAGCGCATGTATCTGTGCAGCGCGATCGACCTGGGACCACCGGGGGCCGAGAAAATCAACGTCTCATGGAGACGGACTGCCAGGGTCAGGGAAAAATCCAATATATATCTGGTGATATCTCGGGTGCTATTAGAGATAGCGCAATAAATCAAAGTGCATTGTCTGCAGGAGGCCCTAGCGCATGAATCTGTGCAGCGGGATCGACCTCAGACCACGAGGGACCGAGAAAACCATCGACACATGGGGCCGGACTGTCAGGGTCAAGCAAAAATCCAATATATATCTGGTGATATCTCGGGTGCTATTAGAGATAGCGAAATAAATCAAAGTGCAATGTCTGCAGGAGGCCATGGCGCATGAATCTGTGCAGCGGGAACGACCTCGGACCACCAGGGGATGAGAAAACTACCGTCTCATGGGGTCGGACACTCAGGGTCAGGGAAAAATCCAATATAAATCTGGTGATATCTCGGGTGCTATTAGAGATAGCGCAATAAATCAAAGTGCATTGTCTGCAGGAGGCCCTAGCGCATGAATCTGTGCAGCGCGATCGACCTCGGACCACCGGGGGCCGAGAAAATCAACGTCTCATGGAGACGGACTGTCAGGGTCAGGGAAAAATCCAGCATATATCTGGTGATATCTCGGGTGCTATTACAGATAGCGCAATAAATCAAAGTGCATTGTCTGTAGCAGGCACTGTCGCATGAATCTGTGCAGCGGGAACGACCTCGGACCACCAGGGGCCGAGAAAACTACCGTCCCATGGCGCCAGACACTCAGGGTCAGGGGAAAATCCAATATATATATGGTGATATCTCGGGTACTATTACAGATAGCGCAATAAATGAAAGTGCATTGTCTGCAGGAGGCCCTAGCGCATGAATCTGTGCAGCGGGAACGACCTCGGACCACCAGGGGCCGAGAAAATCACCGTCTCAGGGGCCGGACTGTCAGGGTCAGGGAAAAATCTAATATATATCTGGTGATATCTCGGGTGCTATTAGAGAAAGCGCAATATGTCAATGTGAATTATCTGCAGGGTGCCCTGGCGCATGAATCTGTGCAGCGGGAACGACCACGGACCACCAGGGGCCGAGAAAACCACCGTCTCATGGGGCCGGACACTCAGGGTCAGGGGAAAATCCAATATATATCTGGTGATATCTCGGGTGCTATTACAGATGGCGCAATAAATCAAAGTGCATTGTCTGTGGGAGGCACTGGCGAATGAATCTGTGGAGCAGGAACGACCTCGGACCACCAGGCGCCGAGAAAATTACAGATATTTGGAATCCGTCACCCAAGGTCATGTAAAAATCCAGCATATATCTGGTGATATCTCGGGTGCTATTACAGATAGCGCAATAAATCATAGTGCATTGTCTGTAGGAGGCCCTGGCGCATGAATCTGTGCTGCGAGATCGACCTCGGACCACCAGGGGCCGAGGAAACCACCATCTCATGGGGCCGGACACTCAGGGTCTGGGGAAAATCCAATATATATATGGGGATATCACGGGTGCTATTACAGAAAGCGCAATAAATCAAAGTGCATTGTCTGTAGGAGGCCCTGGCGCATGAATCTGTGCAGCGGGAACGACCTCGGACCACCAGGGGCCGAGAAAACCACCGTCTCATTGGGTCGGACTGTCTGGGTGAGGGAAAAATCCAATATATATCTGGTGATATCTCGGGTGCTATTAGAGATAGCGCAATAAATCAATGTGAATTATCTGCAGGGGGCTCTGGCGCATGAATCTGTGCAGCAGGATCGACCTCGGACGACCAGGGGCCGAGAAAACCACCGTCCCATGGGGTCGGACACTCAGGGTCAGGGAAAAATCCAATATAAATCTGGTTATATCTCGGGTGCTATTAGAGATAGCGCAATAAACCAAAGAGCATTGTCTGCAGGGGGCCCTGGCGCATGAATCTGTGCAGCGGGATCGAGCTCGGACCTCGAGGGACCGAGAAAACCATCGACACATGGGGCCGGACTGTCCGGGTCAAGCAAAAATCCAATATATATCTGGTGATATCTCGGGTGCTATTAGATATATCGAAATAAATCAAAGTGCATTGTCTGCAGGAGGCCCTGGCGCATGAATCTGTGCAGCGGGAACGACCTCGGACGACCAGGGGCCGAGAAAACCACCGTCTCATGGGGTCGGACACGCAGGGTCAGGGAAAAATCCAATATAAATCTGGATATATCTCGGGTGCTATTACAGATAGCCCAATAAATCAAAGTGCATTGTCTGCAGGCGGCCCTGGCTCATGAATCTGTGCAGCGGGAACGACCTCGGACCACCAGGGGCCGAGAAAACCAGCGTCTCATGGGGTCGGACTGTCTTGGTCAGGGAAAAATCCAATATATATCTAGTGATATCTCGGGTGCTATTAGAGATAGCGCAATAAATCAAAGTGCATTGTCTGCAGGAGGCCCTAGCGCATGAATCTGTGCAGCGGGAACGACCTCGGACCACCAGGGGCCGAGAAAATCACCGTCTCAGGGGCCGGACTGTCAGGGTCAGGGAAAAATCCAATATATATCTGGTGATATCTCGGGTGCTATTAGAGAAAGCGCAATAAATCAAAGTGAATTATCTGCAGGGTGCCCTGGCGCATGAATCTGTGCAGCGGAAACGACCACGGACCACCAGGCGCCGAGAAAATTACAGATATTTGGAATCCGTCACCCAAGGTCATGTAAAAATCCAGCATATATCTGGTGATATTTCGGGTGCTATTAGAGATAGCGCAATAAATCAAAGTGCATTGTCTGTAGGAGGCACTGGCGAATGAATCTGTGGAGCAGGAACGATCACGGACCACCAGGCGCCGAGAAAATTACAGTTATTTGGAATCCGTCACCCAAGGTCATGTAAAAATCCAGCATATATTCGGTGATATCTCGGGTGCTATTACAGATAGCGCAATAAATCAAAGTGCGTTGTCTGTAGGAGGCCCTGGGGCATGAATCTGTGCAGCGGGATCGTCCCCGGACCACCAGGGGCCGAGGAAACTACCGTCTCATGGGGCCGGACACTCAGGGTCAGGGAAAAATCCAATATATATCCGGTGATATCTCGGGTGCTATTAGAGATAGCGCAATAAACCAAAGTGCATTGTCTGCAGGAGGCCCTGGGGCATGAATCTGTGCAGCGGGATCGACCCCGGACCACCAGGGGCCGAGAAAATCACCGTCTCATGGGGCCGGGCTGTCAGGGTCAAGGAAAAATCCAATATATATCTGGTGATATCTCGGGTGCTATTAGAGATAGCTCAACAAATCAAAGTGAATTATCTGCAGGGGACCCTGGCGCATGAATCTGTGCAGCGAGAACGACCTCGGACCACCAGGGGCCGAGAAAACCACCATCTCATGGGGCCGGACACTCAGGGTCAGGGGAAAATCCAATATATATATGGGGATATCACGGGTGCTATTACTGAAAGCGCAATAAATCAAAGTGCATTGTCTCTAGGAGGCCCTGGCGCATGAATCTGTGCAGCGTGAACGACCTCGGACCACCAGGGGCCGAGAAAACCACCGTCTCATTGGGTCGGACTGTCTGGGTGAGGGAAAAATCCAATATATATCTGGTGATATCTCGGGTGCTATTAGAGATAGCGCAATAAATCAATGTGAATTATCTGCAGGGGGCTCTGGCGCATGAATCTGTGCAGCGGGATCGACCTCGGACGACCAGGGGCCGAGAAAACCACCGTCCCATGGGGTCGGACACTCAGTGTCAGGGAAAAATCCAATATAAATCCGGTTATATCTCGGGTGCTATTAGAGATAGCGCAATAAACCAAAGAACATTGTCTGCAGGGGGCCCTGGCGCATGAATCTGTGCAGCGGGATCGAGCTCGGACCACGAGGGACCGAGAAAACCATCGACACATGGGGCCGGACTGTCCGGGTCAAGCAAAAATCCAATATATACCTGGTGATATCTCGGGTGCTATTAGAGATATCGAAATAAATCAAAGTGCATTGTCTGCAGGAGGCCCTGGCGCATGAATCTGTGCAGCGGGAACGACCTCGGACGACCATGGGCCGAGAAAACCACCGTCTCATGGGGCCGGACACTCAGGGTCAGGGGAAAATCCAATATATATCTGGTGATATCTCGGGTGCTATTAGAGCTAGCGCAATAAATCAAAGTGCATTGTCTGTAGGAGGCACTGGCGAATGAATCTGTGGAGCAGGAAAGACCTCGGACCACCAGGCGCCGAGAAAATTACAGATATTTGGAATCCGTCACCCAAGGTCATGTAAAAATCCAGCATATATCTGGTGATATCTCGGGTGCTATTACAGATAGCGCAATAAATCAAAGTGCATTGTCTGTAGGAGGCACTGGCGAATGAATCTGTGGAGCAGGAATGACCTCGGACCACCAGGCGCCGAGAAAATTACAGATATTTGGAATCCGTCACCCAAGGTCATGTAAAAATCCAGCATATATCTGGTGATATCTCGGGTGCTATTACAGATAGCGCAATAAATCAAAGTGCATTGTCTGTAGGAGGCCCTGGCGCATGAATCTGTGCAGCGGGAACGACCTCGGACCACCAGGGGCCGAGAAAACCACCATCTCATGGGGCCGGACACTCAGGGTCAGGGGAAAATCCAATATATATATGGTGATATCACGGGTGCTATTACAGAAAGCGCAATAAATCAAATTGCATTGTCGGTAGGAGGCCCTGGCGCATGAATCTGTGCTACGGGATCGACCTCGGACCACCAGGGGCCGAGGAAACCACCATCTCATGGGGCCGGACACTCATGGTCAGGGGAAAATCCAATATATATATGGGGATATCACGGGTGCTATTACAGAAAGCGCAATAAATCAAAGTGCATTGTCTGTAGGAGGCCCGGGCGCATGAATCTGTGCTGCGGGATCGACCTCGGACCACCAGGGGCCGAGGAAACCACCATCTCATGGGGCCGGACACTCAGGGTCTGGGGAAAATCCAATATATATATGGGGATATCACGGGTGCTATTACAGAAAGCGCAATAAATCAAAGTGCATTGTCTGTAGGAGGCCCTGGCGCATGAATCTGTGCAGCGGGAACGACCTCGGACCACCAGGGGCCGAGAAAACCACCGTCTCATTGGGTCGGACTGTCTGGGTGAGGGAAAAATCCAATATATATCTGGTGATATCTCGGGTGCTATTAGAGATAGCGCAATAAATCAATGTGAATTATCTGCAGGGGGCTCTGGCGCATGAATCTGTGCAGCGGGATCGACCTTGGACGACCAGGGGCCGAGAAAACCACCGTCCCATGGGGTCGGACACTCAGGGTCAGGGAAAAATCCAATATAAATCTGGTTATAACTCGGGTGCTATTAGAGATAGCGCAATAAACCAAAGAGCATTGTCTGCAGGGGGCCCTGGCGCATAAATCTGTGCAGCGGGATCGAGCTCGGACCTCGAGGGACCGAGAAAACCATCGACACATGGGGCCGGACTGTCCGGGTCAAGCAAAAATCCAATATATATCTGGTGATATCTCGGGTGCTATTAGAGATATCGAAATAAATCAAAGTGCATTGTCTGCAGGAGGCCCTGGCGCATGAATCTGTGCAGCGGGAACGACCTCGGACGACCAGGGGCCGAGAAAACCACCGTCTCATGGGGTCGGACACGCAGGGTCAGGGAAAAATCCAATATAAATCTGGATATATCTCGGGTGCTATTACAGATAGCCCAATAAATCAAAGTGCATTGTCTGCAGGCGGCCCTGGCTCATGAATCTGTGCAGCGGGAACGACCTCGGACCACCAGGGGCCGAGAAAACCAGCGTCTCATGGGGTCGGACTGTCTGGGTCAGGGAAAAATCCAATATATATCTAGTGATATCTCGGGTGCTATTAGAGATAGCGCAATAAATCAAAGTGCATTGTCTGCAGGAGGCCCTAGCGCATGAATCTGTGCAGCGGGAACGACCTCGGACCACCAGGGGCCGAGAAAATCACCGTCTCAGGGGCCGGACTGTCAGGGTCAGGGAAAAATCCAATATATATCTGGTGATATCTCGGGTGCTATTAGAGAAAGCGCAATAAATCAAAGTGAATTATCTGCAGGGTGCCCTGGCGCATGAATCTGTGCAGCGGAAACGACCACGGACCACCAGGCGCCGAGAAAATTACAGATATTTGGAATCCGTCACCCAAGGTCATGTAAAAATCCAGCATATATCTGGTGATATCTCGGGTGCTATTAGAGATAGCGCAATAAATCAAAGTGCATTGTCTGTAGGAGGCACTGGCGAATGAATCTGTGGAGCAGGAACGATCTCGGACCACCAGGCGCCGAGAAAATTACAGATATTTGGTATCCGTCGCCCAAGGTCATGTAAAAATCCAGCATATATTCGGTGATATCTCGGGTGCTATTACAGATAGCGCAATAAATCAAAGTGCGTTGTCTGTAGGAGGCCCTGGGGCATGAATCTGTGCAGCGGGATCGACCCCGGACCACCAGGGGCCGAGGAAACTACCGTCTCATGGGGCCGGACACTCAGGGTCAGGGAAAAATCCAATATATATCTAGTGATATCTCGGGTGCTATTAGAGATAGCTCAACAAATCAAAGTGAATTATCTGCAGGGGACCCTGGCGCATGAATCTGTGCAGCGGGAACGACCTCGGACCACCAGGGGCCGAGAAAACCACCATCTCATGGGGCCGGACACTCAGGGTCAGGGGAAAATCCAATATATATATGGGGATATCACGGGTGCTATTACTGAAAGCGCAATAAATCAAAGTGCATTGTCTGTAGGAGGCCCTGGCGCATGAATCTGTGCAGCGTGAACGACCTCGGACCACCAGGGGCCGAGAAAACCACCGTCTCATTGGGTCGGACTGTCTGGGTGAAAGAAAAATCCAATATATATCTGGTGATATCTCGGGTGCTATTAGAGATAGCGCAATAAATCAATGTGAATTATCTGCAGGGGGCTCTGGCGCATGAATCTGTGCAGCGGGATCGACCTCGGACGACCAGGGGCCGAGAAAACCACCGTCCCATGGGGTCGGACACTCAGTGTCAGGGAAAAATCCAATATAAATCTGGTTATATCTCGGGTGCTATTAGAGATAGCGCAATAAACCAAAGAGCATTGTCTGCAGGGGGCCCTGGCGCATGAATCTGTGCAGCGGGATCGAGCTCGGACCACCAGGGGCCGAGAAAACCAGCGTCTCATGGGGTCGGACTGTCTGGGTCAGGGAAAAATCCAATATATATCTAGTGATATCACGGGTGCTATTAGAGATAGCGCAATAAATCAAAGTGCATTGTCTGCAGGAGGCCCTAGCGCATGAATCTGTGCAGAGGGAACGACCTCGGACCACCAGGGGCCGAGAAAATCACCGTCTCAGGGGCCGGACTGTCAGGGTCAGGGAAAAATTCAATATATATCTGGTGATATCTCGGGTGCTATTAGAGATAGCGCAATAAATCAGAGTGCATTGTTCGCGGGAGGCCCTAGCGCATGAATCTGTGCCGCGGGAACGACCTCGGCCCACCAGGGGCCGAGGAAACTACCGTCTCATGGGGTCGGACACTCAGGGTCAGCGAAAAATCCAATATATATCTGGTGATATCTCGGGTGCTATTAGAGAAAGCGCAATAAATCAAATTGAATTATATGCAGGGTGCCCTGGCGCATGAATCTGTGCAGCGGGAACGACCACGTCCCACCAGGGGCCGAGAAAACCACCGTCTCATGGGGCCGGACTGTCAGGGTCAGGGAAAAATCCAATATATGTCTGGTGATATCTCGGGTGCTATTACAGAAAGCGCAATAAATCAAAGTGCATTGTCTGCAGGAGGCCCTGGGGCATGAATCTGTGCAGCGGGATCGACCTCGGACCACCAGAGGCCGAGAAAATCACCGTCTCATGGGGCCGGACTGTCAGGGTCAGGGAAAAATCCAATATATATCTGGTGATATCTCGGGTGCTATTAGAGATAGCGCAATAAATCAAAGTGAGTTATCTGCAGGGGGCCCTGGCGCATGAATCTGTGCAGCGGGAACGACCTAGGGCCACCAGGGGTCGAGAAAATCACCGCCTCATGGGGCCGGACTGTCAGGGTCAGGGAAAAATCCAATATATGTCTGGTGATATCTCGGGTGCTATTAGAGATAGCGAAATAAATCAAAGTTAATTATCTGCAGGAGGCCCTGGCGCATGAATCTGGGCAGCGGGAACGACCTCGGACCACCAGGGGCCGAGAAAACCACCGTCTCATGGGGCCGGACGCTCAGGGTCAGGGGAAAACCCAATATATATCTGGTGATATCTCGGGTGCTATTAGAGATAGCGCAATAAATCAAAGTGCATTGTCTGTAGGAGGCCCTGGGGCATGAATCTGTGCAGCGGGATCGACCTCGGACCACCAGGGGCCGAGAAAATCACCGTCTCATGGGGCCGGACTGTCAGGGTCAGGGGAAAATCCAATATATATATGGTGATATCACGGGTGCTATTACAGAAAGCGCAATAAATCAAAGTGCATTGTCTGTAGGAGGCCCTGGCGCTTGAATCTGTGCTACGTGATCGACCTCGGACCACCAGGGGCCGAGAAAACCACAGTCTCATGGGGCCCGACACTTAGGGTCAGGGGAAAATCCAATATATATCTGGTGATATCTCGGGTGCTATTAGAGATAGCGCAATAAACCAATGTGAATTATCTGCAGGAGGCCCTGGCGCATGAATCTGTGCAACAGGAACGACCTCGGAACACCAGGGGCCGAGAAAACCACAGACTCATGGGGCCGGACACTCAGGGTCAGGGGAAAATCCAATATATATCTGGTGATATCTCGGGTGCTATTAGAGCTAGCGCAATAAATCAAAGTGCATTGTCTGTAGGAGGCACTGGCGAATGAATCTGTGCCGCAGGAACGACCTCGGACCACCAGTGGCCGAGAAAATTACAGATATTCGGAATCCGTCACCCAAGGTCATGTAAAAATCCAGCATATATCTGGTGATATCTCGGGTGCTATTAGAGATAGCGCGATAAATCAAGGGGCATTGTATGCAGGAAGCACTGGCGCATGATTCTGTGCAGCGGGACCGACCTCGGACCACAAGGGGCCGAGAAAATCACAGTCTCATTGGGCCGGACACTCAGGGTCAGGGGAAAATTCAATATATATCAGGTGATATCTCGGGTGCTATTAGAGATAGCGCAATAAACCAAAGTGAATTATCTGCAGGAGGCACTGGCGCATGAATCTGTGCTACGGGATCGACCTCGGACCACCAGGGACCGAGGAAACCACCATCTCATGGGGCCGGACACTCAGGGTCAGGGGAAAATCCAATATATATCTGGTGATATCTCGGGTACTATTAGAGCTAGCGCAATAAATCAAAGTGCATTGTCTGCAGGAGGCCCTGGCGCATGAATCTGTGCAGCGGGAACGACCTCGGACCACGAGGGACCGAGAAAACCATCGACACATGGTGCCGGACACTCAGGTTCAAGGAAAAATCCAATATATATCTGGTGATATCTCGGGTGCTATTGGAGATAGCGCAATAAATCAAAGTGAACTATCTGCAGGGGGCCCTTGCGCATGAATCTGTGCAGCGGGATCGACCTCGGACCACCAGGGGCCGAGAAAATCACCGACTCATAGGACAGGACTGTCAGGGTCATGTAAAAATCCAGCATATATCTGGTGATATCTCGGGTGCTATTACAGATAGCGCAATAAATCAAAGTTAATTATCTTCAGGGGGCCCTGGCGCATGAATCTGGGCAGCGGGATCGACCTCGGACCACCAGGGGCCGAGAAAATCACCGTCTCATGGGGCCGGACTGTCAGGGTCAGGGAAAAATCGAATATATATATGGTGATTTCTCGGGTGCTATTACAGATAGCGCAATAAATGAAAGTGCATTGTCTGCAGGAGGCCCTAGCGCATGAATCTGTGCAGCGGGAACGACCTCGGACCACCAGGGGCCGAGAAAATCACCGTCTCAGGGGCCGGACTGTCAGGGTCAGGGTAAAATCCAATATATATCAGGTGATATCTCGGGTGCTATTAGAGATAGCGCAATAAACCAAAGTGAATTATCTGCAGGAGGCCCTGGCGCATGAATCTGTGCAGCGGGAACGACCTCGGATCACCAGGGGCCGAGAAAACTACCATCTCATGGGGCCGGACACTCAGGGTCAGGGGAAAATCCAATATATATCTGGTGATATCTCGGGTGCTATTAGAGATAGCGCAATAAATCAAAGTGCATTGTCTGTAGGAGGCACTGGCGAATGAATCTGTGCAGCAGGATCGACCGCGGACCACCAGCGGCCGAGAAAATTACAGATATTCGGAATCCGTCACCCAAGGTCATGTAAAAATCCAGCATATATCTGGTGATATCTCGGGTGCTATTACAGATAGCGCAATAAACCAAAGTGCCTTGTCTGCGGGAGGCCCTGGCGCATGAATCTGTGCAGCGGCAACGACCTCGGGCCACCAGGGGCCGAGAAAATCACCGTCTCATGGGGCCGGTCTGTCAGGGTCAGGGAAAAATACAATATATATCTGGTGATATCTCGGGTGCTATTAGAGGTAGCGCAATAAATCAAAGTGCATTGTCTGTATGAGGCACTGGCGAATGAATCTGTGCAGCAGGAACTACCTCGGACCACCTGGGGCCGAGAAAATTACAGATATTAGGAATCCGTCACCCAAGGTCATGTAAAAATCCAGCATATATCTGGTGATATCTCTTGAGCTACTACAGATAGCGCAATAAACCAAAGTGAATTGTCTGCAGGAAACCCTGGCGCATGGATCTGTTCAGCGGGATCGACCTCGGACCACCAGGGGCCGAGGAAACCACCATCTCATGGGGCCGGACACTCAGGGTCAGGGGAAAATCCAATATATATATGGGGATATCACGGGTGCTATTACAGAAAGCGCAATAAATCAAAGTGCATTGTCTGTAGGAGGCCCTGGCGCATGAATCTGTTCTGCGGTATCGACCTCGGACCACCAGGGGCCGAGGAAACGACCATCTCATGGGGCCGGACACTCAGGGTCAGGGGAAAATCCAATATATATATGGGGATATCACGGGTGCTATTACAGAAAGCGCAATAAATCAAAGTGCACTGTCTGTAGGAGGCCCTGGCGCATGAATCTGTGCTGCGGGATCGACCTCGGACCACCAGGGGCCGAAAAAACTACCGTCTCATGGGGCCGGACACTGAGGGTCAGGGCAAAATCCAATATATATCTGGTGATATCTCGAGTGCTATTACAGCTAGCGCAATAAATCAAAGTGCATTGTCTGCAGGAGGCCCTGGCGCATGAATATGTGCAGCGGGAACGACCTCGGACCTCCACGGGCCGAGGAAACTACCGTTTCATAGGGCCGGACACTCAGGGTCACGGAAAAATCCAATATATATCTGGTGATATCTCGGGTGCTATTAGAAATAGCGCAATAAATCAAAGTGCATTGTCTGTAGGAGGCACTGGCGAATGAATCTGTGGCGCAGGAACGACCTCGGACCACCAGGCGCCGAAAAAACCACCGTCTCATGGGGCCGGACACTCAGGGTCAGGGGAAAATCCAATATATATATGGTGATATCTCGGGTGCTATTGCAGATAGTGCAGTAAATCAAAGTGCATTGTCTGCAGGAGGCCCTGGCGCATGAATCTATGCAGCGGGATCGACCTCGGACCACGAGGGACCGAGAAAATCACCGTCTCATGGGGCCGGACTGTCAGGGTCAGGGAAAAATCCAATATATATCTGGTGATATCTCGGGTGCTATTAGAGATAGCGCAATAAATAAAAGTGCATTCTCTGTAGGAGGCCCTGGCGCATGAATCTGTGCTGCGGGATCGACCTCGGACCACCAGGGGCCGAGAAAACCACCGTCTCATGGGGCCGGACACTCAGAGTCAGGGGAAAATCCAATATATATATGGTGATATCTCGGGTGCTATTACAGATAGCGCAATAAATCAAAGTGCATTGTCTGCAGGATGTCCTGGCGCATGAATCTGTGCTGCGGGATCGACCTCGGACCACCAGGGGCCGAGAAAATCACCGTCTCATGGGGCCGGACTGTCAGGGTCAGGGAAAAATCCAATATATATCTGGTGATATCTCGGGTGCTATTAGAGATAGCGCAATAAATCAAAGTGCATTGTCTGTAGGAGGCACTGGCGAATGAATCTGTGGCGCAGGAACGACCTCGGACCACCAGGCGCCCAGAAAACCACCGTCTCATGGGGCCGGACACTCAGGGTCAGGGGAAAATCCAATATATATATGGTGATATCTCGGGTGCTGTTACAGATAGCGAAATAAATCAAAGTGCATTGTCTGCAGGAGGCCCTGGAGCATGAATCTGTGCAGCGGGAACGACCTCGGACGACCAGGGGCCGAGAAAACCACCGTCTCATGGGGTCGGACACGCAGGGTCAGGGAAAAATCCAATATAAATCTGGTTATATCTCGGGTGCTATTACAGATAGCGCAATAAATCAAAGTGCATTGTCTGCAGGCGGCCCTGGCGCATGAATCTGTGCAATGGGAACGACCTCGGACCACCAGGGGCCGAGAAAACCAGCGTCTCATGGGGTCGGACTGTCTGGGTCAGGGAAAAATCCAATATATATCTGGTGATATCTCGGGTGCTATTAGAGATAGCGCAATAAATCGAAGTGCATTGTCTGTAGGAGGCCCTGGGGCATGAATCTGTGTAGCGGGATCGACCTCGGACCACCAGGGGCCGAGAAAATCACCGTCTCATGGGGCCGGACTGTCAGGGTCAGGGAAAAATCCAATATATATATGGTGATATCTCGGGTGCTATTACAGATAGCGCAATAAATGAAAGTGCATTGTCTGCAGGAGGCCCTAGCGCATGAATCTGTGCAGCGGGAACGACCTCGGACCACCAGGGGCCGAGAAAATCACCGTCTCAGGGGCCGGACTGTCAGGGTCAGGGAAAAATCGAATATATATATGGTGATATCTCGGGTGCTATTACAGATAGCGCAATAAATGAAAGTGCATTGTCTGCAGGAGGCCCTAGCGCATGAATCTGTGCAGCGGGAACGACCTCGGACCACCAGGGGCCGAGAAAACCACCGTCTCATGGGGCCGGACACTCAGGGTCAGGGGAAAATCCAATATATATCTGGTGATATCTCGGGTGCTATTAGAGCTAGCGCAATAAATCAAAGTGCATTGTCTGTAGGAGGCACTGGCGAATGAATCTGTGGAGCTGGAACGACCTCGGACCACCTGGCGCCGAGAAAATTACAGATATTTGGAATCCGTCACCCAAGGTCATGTAAAAATCCAGCATATATCTGGTGATATCTCGGGTGCTATTACAGATAGCGCAATAAACCAAAGTGCCTTGTCTGCGGGAGGCCCTGGCGCATGATTCTGTGCAGCGGGAACGACCTCGGACCACAAGGGGCCGAGAAAATCACAGTCTCATTGGGCCGGACACTCAGGGTCAGGGGAAAATTCAATATATATCAGGTGATATCTCGGGTGCTATTAGAGATAGCGCAATAAACCAAAGTGAATTATCTGCAGGAGGCCCTGGCGCATGAATCTGTGCAGCGGGAACGACCTCGGATCACCAGGGGCCGAGAAAACTACCATCTCATGGGGCAGGACACTCAGGGTCAGGGGAATATCCAATATATATATGGTGATATCACCGGTGCTATTACAGAAAGCGCAATAAATCAAAGTGCATTGTCTGTAGGAGGCCCTGGCGCATGAATCTGTGCTGCGGGATCGACCTCGGACCACCAGGGGCCGAGAAAACCACCGTCTCATGGGGCCGGACACTCGGGGTCAGGGAAAAATCCAATATATATCTGGTGATATCTCGGGTGCTATTAGAGATAGAGAAATAAATCAAAGTGCATTGTCTGCTGGAGGCCCTGGCGCATGAATCTGTGCAGCGGGATCGAGCTCGGACCACGAGGGACCGAGAAAACAATCGACACATGGGGCCGGACTGTCAGGGTCAAGCAAAAATCCAATATATATCTGGTGATATCTCGGGTGCTATTAGAGATAGCGAAATAAATCAAAGTGCATTGTCTGCAGGAGGCCCTGGAGCATGAATCTGTGCAGCGGGAACGACCTCGGACGACCAGGGGCCGAGAAAACCACCGTCTCATGGGGTCGGACACGCAGGGTCAGGGAAAAATCCAATATAAATCTGGTTATATCTCGGGTGCTATTACAGATAGCGCAATAAATCAAAGTACATTGTCTGTAGGAGGCCCTGGGACATGAATCTGTGTAGCGGGATCGACCTCAGACCACCAGGGGCCGAGAAAACTACCATCTCATGGGGCCGGACACTCAGGGTCAGAGGAAAATCCAATATATATCTGGTGATATCTCGGGTGCTATTAGAGATAGCGCAATAAATCAAAGTGCATTGTCTGTAGGAGGCACTGGCGAATGAAACTGTGCAGCAGGATCGACCTCGGACCACCAGGTGCCGAGAAAATTACAGATATTCGGAATCCGTCACCCAAGGTCATGTAAAAATCCAGCATATATCTGGTGATATCTTGGGTGCTATTACAGATAGCGCAATAAACCAAAGTGCCTTGTCTGCGGGAGGCCCTGGCGCATGAATCTGTGCAGCGGCAACGACCTCGGGCCACCAGGGGCCGAGAAAATCACCGTCTCATGGGGCCGGACTGTCAGGGTCAGGGAAAAATCCAATATATATCTGGTGATATCTCGGGTGCTATTAGAGATAGCGCAATAAATCAAAGTGCATTGTCTGTAGGAGGCACTGGCGAATGAATCTGTGCAGCAGGAACTACCTCGGACCACCTGGGGCCGAGAAAATTACAGATATTAGGAATCCGTCACCCAAGGTCATGTAAAAATCCAGCATATATCTGGTGATATCTCTTGAGCTACTACAGATAGCGCAATAAACCAAAGTGAATTGTCTGCAGGAAACCCTGGCGCATGGATCTGTTCAGCGGGATCGACCTCGGACCACCAGGGGCCGAGGAAACCACCATCTCATGGGGCCGGACACTCAGGGTCAGGGGAAAATCCAATATATATATGGGGATATCACGGGTGCTATTACAGAAAGCGCAATAAATCAAAGTGCATTGTCTGTAGGAGGCCCTGACGCATGAATATGTGCAGCGGGAACGACCTCGGACCTCCACGGGCCGAGGAAACTACCGTTTCATAGGGCCGGACACTCAGGGTCACGGAAAAATCCAATATATATCTGGTGATATCTCGGGTGCTATTAGAAATAGCGCAATAAATCAAAGTGCATTGTCTGTAGGAGGCACTGGCGAATGAATCTGTGGCGCAGGAACGACCTCGGACCACCAAGCGCCGAAAAAACCACCGTCTCATGGGGCCGGACACTCAGGGTCAGGGGAAAATCCAATATATATATGGTGATATCTCGGGTGCTATTGCAGATAGTGCAGTAAATCAAAGTGCATTGTCTGCAGGAGGCCCTGGCGCATGAATCTGTGCAGCGGGATCGACCTCGGACCGCGAGGGACCGAGAAAACCATCGACACATGGGCCCGGACACTCAGGTTCAAGGAAAAATCCAATATATATCTGGTGATATCTCGGGTGCTATTAGAGATAGCGCAATAAATCAAAGTGATCTATCTGCAGGGGGCCCTTGCGCATGAATCTGTGCAGCGGGATCGACCTCGGACCACCAGGGGCCGAGAAAATCACCGACTCATGGGACAGGACTGTCAGGGTCATGTAAAAATCCAGCATATATCTGGTGATATATCGGGTGCTATTACAGATAACGCAATAAATCAAAGTTAATTATCTGCAGGGTGCCCTGGCGCATGAATCTGGGCAGCGGGAACGACCTCGGACCACCAGGGGCCGAGAAAACCACCGTCTCATGGGGCCGGACGCTCAGGGTCAGGGGAAAATCCAATATATATCTGGTGATATCTCGGGTGCTATTAGAGATAGCGCAATAAATCAAAGTGCACTGTCTGCAGGAGGCCCTAGCGCATGAATCTGTGCAGCGGGTACGACCTCGGACCACCAGGGGCCGAGAAAACCACCGTCTCATGGGGCCGGACCCTCAGGGTCAGGGGAAAATCCAATATATATCTGGTGATATCTCGGGTGCTATTAGAGCTAGCGCGATAAATCAAAGTGAATTATCTGCAAGGGGCCCTGGCGAATGAATCTGTGGAGCAGGAACGACCTCGGACCACCAGGCGCCGAGAAAATTACAGATATTTGGAATCCGTCACCCAAGGTCATGTAAAAATCCAGCATATATCTGGTGATATCTCGGGTGCTATTACAGATAGCGCAATAAATCAAAGTGCATTGTCTGTAGGAGGCCCTGGGGCATGAATCTGTGCAGCGGGATCGACCCCGGACCACCAGGGGCCGAGAAAATCACCGTCTCATGGGGCCGGACTGTCAGGGTCAGGGGAAAATCCAATATATATATGGTGATATCTCGGGAGCTATTACAGATAGCCCAATAAATCAAAGTGCATTGTCTGCAGGAGGCCCTGGAGCATGAATCTGTGCAGCGGGAACGACCTCGGACCACCAGGGGCCGAAAAAATCACCGTCTCATGGGGCCGGACTGTCAGGGTCAGGGAAAAATCCAATATATATCTGGTGATATCTCGGGTGCTATTAGAGAAAGCGCAATATGTCAAAGTGAATTATCTGCAGGGTGCCCTGGCGCATGAATCTGTGCAGCGGGAACCACCACGGACCACCAGCGGCCGAGAAAACCACCGTCTCATGGGGCCGGACACTCAGGGTCAGGGGAAAATCCAATATATATCTGGTGATATCTCGGGTGCTATTAGAGCTAGCGCAATAAATCAAAGTGCATTGTCTGTAGGAGGCCCTGGGGCATGAATCTGTGCAGCGGGATCGACCTGGGACCACCGGGGGCCGAGAAAATCACCGTCTCATGGGGCCGGACTGTCAGGGTCAGGGGAAAATCCAATATATATATGGTGATATCTCGGGAGATATTACAGATAGCCCAATAAATCAAAGTGCATTGTCTGCAGGAGGCCCTGGCGCATGAATCTGTGCAGCGGGAACGACCTCGGACCTCCAGGGGCCGAGGAAACTACCGTCTCATGGGGCCGGACACTCAGGGTCAGGGAAAAATCCAATATATATCCGGTGATATCTCGGGTGCTATTAGAGATAGCGCAATAAACCAAAGTGCATTGTCTGCAGGAGGCCCTGGGGCATGAATCTGTGCAGCGGGATCGACCCCGGACCACCAGGGGCCGAGAAAATCACCGTCTCATGGGGCCGGACTGTCAGGGTCAAGGAAAAATCCAATATATATCTGGTGATATCTCGGGTGCTATTAGAGATAGCTCAACAAATCAAAGTGAATTATCTGCAGGGGACCCTGGCGCATGAATCTGTGCAGCGGGAACGACCTCGGACCACCAGGGGCCGAGAAAACCACCATCTCATGGGGCCGGACACTCAGGGTCAGGGGAAAATCCAATATATATATGGTGATATCACGGGTGCTATTACAGAAAGCGCAATAAATCAAAGTGCATTGTCTGTAGGAGGCCCTGGCGCATGAATCTGTGCTACGGGATCGACCTCGGACCACCAGGGGCCGAGGAAACCACCATCTCATGGGGCCGGACACTCAGGGTCAGGGGAAAATCCAATATATATACGGGGATATCACGGGTGCTATTACAGAAAGCGCAATAAATCAAACTGCATTGTCTGTAGGAGGCCCTGGCGCATGAATCTGTGCTGCGGGATCGACCTCGGACCACCAGGGGCCGAGGAAACCACCATCTCATGGGGCCGGACACTCAGGGTCAGGGGAAAATCCAATATATATATGGTGATATCTCGGGTGCTATTACAGATAGCGCAATAAATGAAAGTGCATTGTCTGCAGGAGGCCCTGGCGCATGAATCTTTGCAGCGGAAAACGACCTAGGACCACCAGGGGTCGAGAAAATCACCGTCTCATGGGGCCGGACTGTCAGGGTCAGGGAAAAATCCAATATATGTCTGGTGATATCTCGGGTGCTATTACAGAAAGCGCAATAAATCAAAGTGCATTGTCTGTAGGAGGCCCTGGCGTATGAATCTGTGCTGCGGGATCGACCTCGGACCACCAGGGGCCGAGGAAACCACCATCTCATGGGGCCGGACACTCAGGGTCAGGGGAAAATCCAATATATAGCTGGAGATATCTCGAGTGCTATTACAGATAGCGCAATAAATCAAAGTTAATTATCTGCAGGGGGCCCTGGCGCATGAATCTGGGCAGCGGGAACGACCTCGGACCACCAGGGGCCGAGAAAACCACCGGCTCATGGGGCCGGACGCTCAGGGTCAGGGGAAAATCCAATATATATATGGTGATATTACGGGTGCTATTACAGAAAGCGCAATAAATGATAGTGCATTGTCTGCAGGATGCCCTAGCGCACGAATCTGTGCAGCGGGAACGACCTCGGAGCACCAGGGGCCGAGAAAATCACCGTCTCAGGGGCCGGACTGTCAGGGTCAGGGAAAAATCCAATATATATCTGGTGACATCTCGGGTGCTATTAGAGAAAGCGCAATATGTCAAAGTGAATTATCTGCAGGGTGCCCTGGCGCATGAATCTGTGCAGCGGGAACGACCACGGACGACCAGGGGCCGAGAAAACCACCGTCTCATGGGGCCGGACACTCAGGGTCAGGGGAAAATCCAATATATATCTGGTGATATCTCGGGTGCTATTAGAACTAGCGCAATAAATCAAAGTGCATTGTCTGTAGGAGGCACTGGCGAATGAATCTGTGGAGCAGGAACGATCTCGGACCACCTGGCGCCGTGAAAATTACAGATATTTGGAATCCGTCACCCAAGGTCATGTAAAAATCCAGCATATATCTGGTGATATCTCGGGTGCTATTACAGATAGCGCAATAAACCAAAGTGCCTTGTCTGCGGGAGGCCCTGGCGCATGATTCTGTGCAGCAGGTACGACCTCGGACCACAAGGGGCCGAGAAAATCACAGTCTCATTGGGCCGGACACTCAGGGTCAGGCAAAAATCCAATATATATGTGGTGATATCTCGGGTGCTATTACAGATAGCGCAATAAACCAAAGTGCAGTGTCTGCAGGAGGCCCTGGCGCATGAATCTGTGCAGCGGGAACGACCTCGGACCACCAGGGGCCGAGAAAACCAACGTCTCATGGGGCCGGACACTCAGGGTCATGGAAAAATCCATTATATATCTGGTGATTTCTCGGGTGCTATTAGAGATAGCTCAATAAACCAAAGTGCATTGTCTGCAGGAGGCCCTGGGGCATGAATCTGTGCAGCGGGATCGACCTCGGACCTCCAGGGGCCGAGGAAACTACCGTCTCATGGGGCCGGACACTCAGGGTCAGGGAAAAATCCAATATATATCCGGTGATATCTCGGGTGCTATTAGAGATAGCGCAATAAACCAAAGTGCATTGTCTGCAGGAGGCCCTGGGGCTTGAATCTGTGCAGCGGGATCGACCCCGGACCACCAGGGGCCGAGAAAATCACCGTCTCATGGGGCCGGACTGTCAGGGTCAAGGAAAAATCCAATATATATCTGGTGATATCTCGGGTGCTATTAGAGATAGCTCAACAAATCAAAGTGAATTATCTGCAGGGGACCCTGGCGCATGAATCTGTGCAGCGGGAACGACCTCGGACCACCAGGGGCCGAGAAAACCACCATCTCATGGGGCCGGACACTCAGGGTCAGGGGAAAATCCAATATATATATGGTGATATCACGGGTGCTATTACAGAAAGCGCAATAAATCAAAGTGCATTGTCTGTAGGAGGCCCTGGCGCATGAATCTGTGCTACGGGATCGACCTCGGACCACCAGGGGCCGAGGAAACCACCATCTCATGGGGCCGGACACTCAGGGTCAGGGGAAAATCCAATATATATACGGGGATATCACGGGTGCTATTACAGAAAGCGCAATAAATCAAACTGCATTGTCTGTAGGAGGCCCTGGCGCATGAATCTGTGCTGCGGGATCGACCTCGGACCACCAGGGGCCGAGGAAACCACCATCTCATGGGGCCGGACACTCAGGGTCAGGGGAAAATCCAATATATATATATGGTGATATCTCGGGTGCTATTACAGATAGCGCAATAAATGAAAGTGCATTGTCTGCAGGAGGCCCTGGCGCATGAATTTTTGCAGCGGAAAACGACCTAGGACCACCAGGGGTCGAGAAAATCACCGTCTCATGGGGCCGGACTGTCAGGGTCAGGGAAAAATCCAATATATGTCTGGTGATATCTCGGGTGCTATTACAGAAAGCGCAATAAATCAAAGTGCATTGTCTGTAAGAGGCCCTGGCGTATGAATCTGTGCTGCGGGATCGACCTCGGACCACCAGGGGCCGAGGAAACCACCGGCTCATGGGGCCGGACGCTCAGGGTCAGGGGAAAATCCAATATATATATGGTGATATTACGGGTGCTATTACAGAAAGCGCAATAAATGAAAGTGCATTGTCTGCAGGAGGCCCTAGCGCATGAATCTGTGCAGCGGGAACGACCTCGGAGCACCAGGGGCCGAGAAAATCACCGTCTCAGGGGCCGGACTGTCAGGGTCAGGGAAAAATCCAATATATATCTGGTGACATCTCGGGTGCTATTAGAGAAAGCGCAATATGTCAAAGTGAATTATCTGCAGGGTGCCCTGGCGCATGAATCTGTGCAGCGGGAACGACCACGGACCACCAGGGGCCGAGAAAACCACCGTCTCATGGGGCCGGACACTCAGGGTCAGGGGAAAATCCAATATATATCTGGTGATATCTCGGGTGCTATTAGAACTAGCGCAATAAATCAAAGTGCATTGTCTGTAGGAGGCACTGGCGAATGAATCTGTGGAGCAGGAACGATCTCGGACCACCTGGCGCCGAGAAAATTACAGATATTTGGAATCCGTCACCCAAGGTCATGTAAAAATCCAGCATATATCTGGTGATATCTCGGGTGCTATTACAGATAGCGCAATAAACCAAAGTGCCTTGTCTGCGGGAGGCCCTGGCGCATGATTCTGTGCAGCGGGAACGACCTCGGACCACAAGGGGCCGAGAAAATCACAGTCTCATTGGGCCGGACACTCAGGGTCAGGGGAAAATTCAATATATATCAGGTGATATCTCGGGTGCTATTAGAGATAGCGCAATTGACCAAAGTGAATGATCTGCAGGAGGCCCTGGCGCATGAATCTGTGCAGCGGGAACGACCTCGGACCAACATCGGCAGAGAAAACCACATTTCTCATGGGTTCGGACACTCAGGGTCAGGGAAAAATCCAATATATATCTGGTGATATCTTGGGTGCTATTAGAGATAGCGCAATAGACCAAAGTGAATGATCTGCAGGAGGCCCTGGCGCATGAATCTGTGCAGCGGGAACGACCTCGGACCACCAGGGGCCGAGACAACCACCGTCTCATGGGGCCGGACACTCAGGGTCAGGGTAAAATCCAATATATATCTGGTGATATCTCGGGTGCTATTACAGATAGCGCAATAAATCAAAGAGCATTGTCTGTAGGAGGCCCTGGCGCATGAATCTGTGCATCGGGAACGACCTCGGACCACCAGGGGCCGAGTAAACCACAGTCTCATGGGGCCGGACACTCAGGGTCAGTGAAAAATCCAATATATATCTGGTGATATCTCTGGTGCTATTAGAGATAGCGCAATAAACCAAAGTGAATTATCTGCAGGAGGCCCTGGCGCATGAATCTGTCTAACGGGAACGACCTCGGACCACCAGGGGCCTAGAAAACCACAGTCTCATGGCGCCGGACACTCAGGGTCAGGGGAAAATCCAATATATATCTGGTGATATCTCGGGTGCTATTACATATAGCGCAATAAATCAAAGTGCATTGTCTGCAGGAGGCCCTGGCGCATGAATCTGTGCTGCGGGAACGACCTCGGACCTCCAGGTGCCGAGGAAGCTACCGTCTCATGGGGCCGGACACTCAGGGTCAGGGGAAAATCCAATATATATCTGGTGATATCTCGGGTGCTATTAGAGATAGCGCAATAAACCAAAGTGAATTATCTGCAGGAGGCCCTGGCGCATGAAACAGTGCAGCGGGAACGACCTCAGACCACCAGGGGCCTAGAAAACCACAGTCTCATGGGGCCGGACACTCAGGGTCAGGGGAAAATCCGATGTATATCTGGTGATATCTCGGGCGCTATTACAGATAGCGCAATAAACCAAAGTGAATTATCTGCAGGAGGCCCTGGCGGATGAATCTGTGCAGCAGGAACGTCCTCGGACCACCAGGGGCCGAGAAAACCACCGTCCCGAGGGGCCGGACACTTAGGGTCAGTGAAAAATCCAATATATATCGGGTGATATCTCGGGTGCAATTACAGATAGCGAAATATATCAAAGTGCATTGTCTGTAGGAGGCCCTGGCGCATGAATCTGTGCAGCGGGAACGACCTCGGACCACCGGGGGCCGAGAAAACCACAGTCTCATGGGGCCGGACACTCAGTGCCAGGGTAAAATCCAATATATATCTGGTGATATCTCGGGTGCAATTACAGATAGCGAAATATATCAAAGTGCATTGTCTGTAGGAGGCCCTGGCGCATGAATCTGTGCAGCGGGAACGACCTCGGACCACCATCGGCAGAGAAAACCACAGTCTCATGGGGTCGGACACTCAGGGTCAGGGAAAAATCCAATATATATCTGGTGATATCTCGGGTACTATTAGAGATAGCGCAGTAAACCAAAGTGAATTATCTGCAGGAGGCACTGGCGCATGAATCCGTGCAGCGGGAACGTCCTCGGACCTCCAGGGGCCGAGACAAGCACCGTCTCATGGGGCCGGACACTCAGGGTCAGGGTAAAATCCAATATATATCTGGTGATATCTCTGGTGCTATTACAGATAGAGCAATAAATCAAAGTGCATTGTCTGTAGGAGGTCCTGGCGCACGAATCTGTGCAGCGGGAACGACCTAGTACCACCAGGGGCCGAGAAAACCACCGTCTCATGGGGCCGAACACTCAGGGTCAGTGAAAAATCCAATATATATCTGGTGATATCTCGGGTGCTATTACAGATAGCGCAATAAATCAAAGTGCATTGTCTGTAGGAGGCCCTGATGCATGAATCTGTGCAGCGGGAACGACCTCGGACCACCAGGGGCCGAGAAAACCACAGGCTCATGGGGCCGGACACTCAGGGTCAGGGAAAAATCCAATATATATCTGGTGATATCTTGGGTGCTATTAGAGATAGCGCAATAAACTTAAGTGAATTATCTGCAGGAGGCCCTGGCGCATGAATCTGTGCAGCGGGAACGACCTCGGACCACCAGGGGCCGAGACAACCACCGTCTCATGGGGCCGGACACTGAGGGTCAGGGTAAAATCCAATATATATCTGGTGATATCTCGGGTGCTATTACATATAGCGCAATAAATCAAAGTGCATTGTCTGTAGGAGGCCCTGGCTCATGAATCTGTGCAGCGGGAACGACCTCAGACCACCAGGGGCCTAGAAAACCACAGTCTCATGGGGCCGGACACTCAGGGTCAGGGGAAAATCCAATACATATCTGGTGATATCTCGGGTGCTATTAGAGATAGCCCAATAAACCAAAGTGAATTATCTGCAGGAGGCCCTGGCGGATGAATCTGTGCAGCAGGAACGTCCTCGGACCACCAGGGGCCGAGAAAACCACCGTCCCGAGGGGCCGGACACTTAGGGTCAGTGAAAAATCCAATATATATCTGGTGATATCTCGGCTGCTATTACCGATAGCGCAATAAATCAAAGTGAATTATCTGCAGCAGGCCCTGGCGCATGAATCTGTGCAACGGGAACGACCTCGGACCACCAGGGGCCGAGAAAACCACAGTCTCATGGTTCCGGACACTCAGGGTCAGGGAAAAATCCAATATATATCTGGTGATATCTTAGGTGCTATTAGAGATAGCGCAATAAACCAAAGTGAATTATCTGCAGCAGGCCCTGGCGCATGAATCTGTGCAACGGGAACGACCTCGGACCACCAGGGGCCGAGAAAACCACAGTCTCATGGGGCCGGACACTCAGGGTCAGGGTAAAATCCAATATATATCTGGTGATATCTCGGGTGCTATTACAGATAGCGAAATAAATCAAAGTGCATTGTCTGTAGGAGGCCCTGGCGCATGAATCTGTGCAGCGGGAACGACCTCGGACCACCATCGGCAGAGAAAACCACAGTCTCATGGGGCCGGACACTCAGGGTCAGGGGAAAATCCAATATATATCTGGTGATATCTCGGCTGCTATTAGAGATAGGGCAATAAATCAAAGTGCATTGTCTGTAGGAGGCCCTGGCGCATGAATCTGTGCAGCGGGAACGACCTCGGACCACCAGGGGCCGAGAAAACCGCAGTCTCGTGGGGCCAGACACTCAGGGTCAGGGAAAAATCCAATATATGTCTGGTGATATCTCGGGTGCTATTAGAGATAGCGCAATAAACCAAAGTGCATTATCTGCAGGAGGCACTGGCGCATGATTCTGTGCAGCGGGAACGACCTCGGTCCACCAGGGGCCGAGGAAACCACCGTCTCATGGGGCTGGACACTCAGGGTGAGGGAAATATCCAATATATATCTGGTGATATCTCGGGTGCTATTACAGATAGCGCTATAAATCAAAGTGCATTGTCTGCAGGAGGCCCTGGCGCACGAATCTGTGCAGCGGGAACGACCTCGGACCACCAGGGGCCGAGAAAACCACCGTCTCATGGGGCCGGACACTCAGAGTCAGTGAAAAATCCAATATATATCTGGTGATATCTCGGGTGCTATTACAGATAGCGCAATAAATCAAAGTGCATTGTCCGTAGGAGGCCCTGGCGCACGAATCTGTGCAGCGGGAACGACCTCGGACCACCAGGGGCCGAGAAAACCACCGTCTCATGGGGCCGGACACTCAGGGTCAGGGGAAAATCCAATATATATCTGGTGATATCTCGGGTGCTATTAGAGATAGCGCAATAAATCAAAGTGCATTGTCTGTAGGAGGCCCTGGCGCATGAATCTGTGCAGCGGGAACCACCTCGGACCACCAGGGTCCGAGAAAATCACAGTCTCATGTGGCCGGACACTGAGGGTCAGGGGAAAATCCAATATATATCTGGTGATATCTGGGGTGCTATTAGAGATAGCGCAATAAACCAAAGTGAATTATCTGCAGGAGGCCCTGGCGCATGAAACAGTGCAACGGGAACGACCTCGGACCACCAGGCGCCGAGAAAACCACAGTCACATGGGGCCGGACACTCAGGGTCAGGGAAAAATCCAATATATATCTGGCGATATCTTGGGTGCTATTAGAGATAGCGCAATAAACCAAAGTGAATTATCTGCAGGAGGCCCTGGCGCATGAATCTGTGTAGCGGGAACGACCTCGGACCACCAGGGGCCGAGAAAACCACCGTCCCGAGGGGCCAGACACTTAGGGTCAGTGAAAAATCCAATATATATCTGGTGATATCTCGGGTGCTATTACAGATAGAGCAATAAGTCAAAGTGCATTGTCTGTAGGAGGCCCTGGCGCCTGAATTTGTGCAGTGGGAACGACCTCGGACAACCAGGGTACGAGAAAACCACAGTCTCATGGTGCCGGACACTCAGGGTCAGGGGAAAATCCAATATATATCTGGTGATATCTCTGGTGCTGTTACAGATAGCGCAATAAATCAAAGTGCATTGTCCGTAGGAGGCCCTGGCGCACGAATCTGTGCAGCGGGAACGACCTCGGACCACCAGAGGCCGAGACAACCACCGTCTCATGGGGCCGGACACTCAGGGTCAGGGTAAAATCCAATATATATCTGGTGATATCTCGGGTGCTATTACAGATAGCGCAATAAATCAAAGAGCATTGTCTATAGGAGGCCCTGGCGCATGAATCTGTGCATCGGGAACGACCTCGGACCACCAGGGGCCGAGTAAACCACAGTCTCATGGGGCCGGACACTCAGGGTCAGGGTAAAATCCAATATATATCTGGTGATATCTCTGGTGCTATTAGAGATAGCGCAATAAACCAAAGTGAATTATCTGCAGGAGGCCCTGGCGCATGAATCTGTCTAACGGGAACGACCTCGGACCACCAGGCGCCGAGAAAACCACAGTCTCATGGGGCCGGACACTCAGGGTCAGGGAAAAATCCAATATATATCTGGTGATATCTCGGGTGCTATTACATATAGCGCAATAAATCAAAGTGCATTGTCTGCAGGAGGCCCTGGCGCATGAATCTGTGCTGCGGGAACGACCTCGGACCTCCAGGGGCCGAGGAAGCTACCGTCTCATGGGGCCGGACACTCAGGGTCAGGGGAAAATCCAATATATATCTGGTGATATCTCGGGTGCTATTAGAGATAGCGCAATAAACCAAAGTGAATTATCTGCAGGAGGCCCTGGCGCATGAATCTGTCTAACGGGAACGACCTCGGACCACCAGGCGCCGAGAAAACCACAGTCTCAGGGGGCCGGACACTCAGGGTCAGGGAAAAATCCAATATATATCTGGTGATATCTCGGGTGCTATTACATATAGCGCAATAAATCAAAGTGCATTGTCTGCAGGAGGCCCTGGCGCATGAATCTGTGCTGCGGGAACGACCTCGGACCTCCAGGGGCCGAGGAAGCTACCGTCTCATGGGGCCGGACACTCAGGGTCAGGGGAAAATCCAATATATATCTGGTGATATCTCGGGTGCTATTAGAGATAGCGCAATAAACCAAAGTGAATTATCTGCAGGAGGCCCTGGCGCATGAAACAGTGCAGCGGGAACGGCCTCAGACCACCAGGGGCCTAGAAAACCACAGTCTCATGGGGCCGGACACTCAGGGTCAGGGGAAAATCCAATGTATATCTGGTGATATCTCGGGCGCTATTACAGATAGCGCAATAAACCAAAGTGAATTATCTGCAGGAGGCCCTGGCGGATGAATCTGTGCAGCAGGAACGTCCTCGGACCACCAGGGGCCGAGAAAACCACCGTCCCGAGGGGCCGGACACTTAGGGTCAGTGAAAAATCCAATATATATCTGGTGATATCTCGGGTGCAATTACAGATAGCGAAATATATCAAAGTGCATTGTCTGTAGGAGGCCCTGGCGCATGAATCTGTGCAGCGGGAACGACCTCGGACCACCGGGGGCCGAGAAAACCACAGTCTCATGGGGCCGGACACTCAGTGTCAGGGTAAAATCCAATATATATCTGGTGATATCTCGGGTGCAATTACAGATAGCGAAATATATCAAAGTGCATTGTCTGTAGGAGGCCCTGGCGCATGAATCTGTGCAGCGGGAACGACCTCGGACCACCATCGGCAGAGAAAACCACAGTCTCATGGGGTCGGACACTCAGGGTCAGGGAAAAATCCAATATATATCTGGTGATATCTCGGGTACTATTAGAGATAGCGCAGTAAACCAAAGTGAATTATCTGCAGGAGGCACTGGCGCATGAATCCGTGCAGCGGGAACGTCCTCGGACCTCCAGGGGCCGAGACAAGCACCGTCTCATGGGGCCGGACACTCAGGGTCAGGGTAAAATCCAATATATATCTGGTGATATCTCTGGTGCTATTACAGATAGCGCAATAAATCAAAGTGCATTGTCTGTAGGAGGTCCTGGCGCACGAATCTGTGCAGCGGGAACGACCTCGTACCACCAGGGGCCGAGAAAACCACCGTCTCATGGGGCCGAACACACAGGGTCAGTGAAAAATCCAATATATATCTGGTGATATCTCGGGTGCTATTACAGATAGCGCAATAAATCAAAGTGCATTGTCTGTAGGAGGCCCTGATGCATGAATCTGTGCAGCGGGAACGACCTCGGACCACCAGGGGCCGAGAAAACCACAGGCTCATGGGGCCGGACACTCAGGGTCAGGGAAAAATCCAATATATATCTGGTGATATCTTGGGTGCTATTAGAGATAGCGCAATAAACTTAAGTGAATTATCTGCAGGAGGCCCTGGCGCATGAATCTGTGCAGCGGGAACGACCTCGGACCACCAGGGGCCGAGACAACCACCGTCTCATGGGGCCGGACACTGAGGGTCAGGGTAAAATCCAATATATATCTGGTGATATCAGGGGTGCTATTACATATAGCGCAATAAATCAAAGTGCATTGTCTGTAGGAGGCCCTGGCTCATGAATCTGTGCAGCGGGAACGACCTCAGACCACCAGGGGCCTAGAAAACCACAGTCTCATGGGGCCGGACACTCAGGGTCAGGGGAAAATCCATTACATATCTGGTGATATCTCGGGTGCTATTAGAGATAGCCCAATAAACCAAAGTGAATTATCTGCAGGAGGCCCTGGCGGATGAATCTGTGCAGCAGGAACGTCCTCGGACCACCAGGGGCCGAGAAAACCACCGTCCCGAGGGGCCGGACACTTAGGGTCAGTGAAAAATCCAATATATATCTGGTGATATCTCGGCTGCTATTACCGATAGCGCAATAAATCAAAGTGAATTATCTGCAGCAGGCCCTGGCGCATGAATCTGTGCAACGGGAACGACCTCGGACCACCAGGGGCCGAGAAAACCACAGTCTCATGGTTCCGGACACTCAGGGTCAGGGAAAAATCCAATATATATCTGGTGATATCTCTGGTGCTATTACAGATAGCGCAATAAATCAAAGTGCATTGTCCGTAGGAGGCCCTGGCGCACGAATCTGTGCAGCGGGAACGACCTCGGACCACCAGGGGCCGAGAAAACCACCGTCTCATGGGGCCGGACACTCAGGGTCAGTGAAAAATCCAACATATATCTGGTGATATCTCGGGTGCTATTACAGATAGCGCAATAAATCAAAGTGCATTGTCCGTAGGAGGCCCTGGCGCACGAATCTGTGCAGCGGGAACGACCTCGGACCACCAGGGGCCGAGAAAACCACCGTCTCATGGGGCCGGACACTCAGGGTCAGGGGAAAATCCAATATATATCTGGTGATATCTCGGGTGCTATTAGAGATAGCGCAATAAATCAAAGTGCATTGTCTGTAGGAGGCCCTGGCGCATGAATCTGTGCAGCGGGAACCACCTCGGACCACCAGGGTCCGAGAAAATCACAGTCTCATGTGGCCGGACACTCAGGGTCAGGGGAAAATCCAATATATATCTGGTGATATCTGGGGTGCTATTAGAGATAGCGCAATAAACCAAAGTGAATTATCTGCAGGAGGCCCTGGCGCATGAAACAGTGCAACGGGAACGACCTCGGACCACCAGGCGCCGAGAAAACCACAGTCACATGGGGCCGGACACTCAGGGTCAGGGAAAAATCCAATATATATCTGGCGATATCTTGGGTGCTATTAGAGATAGCGCAATAAACCAAAGTGAATTATCTGCAGGAGGCCCTGGCGCATGAATCTGTGTAGCGGGAACGACCTCGGACCACCAGGGGCCGAGAAAACCACCGTCCCGAGGGGCCGGACACTTAGGGTCAGTGAAAAATCCAATATATATCTGGTGATATCTCGGGTGCTATTACAGATAGAGCAATAAGTCAAAGTGCATTGTCTGTAGGAGTCCCTGGCGCCTGAATTTGTGCAGTGGGAACGACCTCGGACAACCAGGGTACGAGAGAACCACAGTCTCATGGTGCCGGACACTCAGGGTCAGGGGAAAATCCAATATATATCTGGTGATATCTCTGGTGCTATTACAGATAGCGCAATAAATCAAAGTGCATTGTCCGTAGGAGGCCCTGGCGCACGAATCTGTGCAGCGGGAACGACCTCGGACCACCAGGGGCCGAGAAAACCACCGTCTCATGGGGCCGGACACTCAGGGTCAGTGAAAAATCCAATATATATCTGGTGATATCTCGGGTGCTATTACAGATAGCGCAATAAATCAAAGTGCATTGTCCGTAGGAGGCCCTGGCGCACGAATCTGTGCAGCGGGAACGACCTCGGACCACCAGGGGCCGAGAAAACCACCGTCTCATGGGGCCGGACACTCAGGGTCAGGGGAAAATCCAATATATATCTGGTGATATCTCGGGTGCTATTAGAGATAGCGCAATAAATCAAAGTGCATTGTCTGTAGGAGGCCCTGGCGCATGAATCTGTGCAGCGGGAACCACCTCGGACCACCAGGGTCCGAGAAAATCACAGTCTCATGTGGCCGGACACTCAGGGTCAGGGGAAAATCCAATATATATCTTGTGATATCTGGGGTGCTATTAGAGATAGCGCAATAAACCAAAGTGAATTATCTGCAGGAGGCCCTGGCGCATGAAACAGTGCAACGGGAACGACCTCGGACCACCAGGCGCCGAGAAAACCACAATCACATGGGGCCGGACACTCAGGGTCAGGGAAAAATCCAATATATATCTGGCGATATCTTGGGTGCTATTAGAGATAGCGCAATAAACCAAAGTGAATTATCTGCAGGAGGCCCTGGCGCATGAATCTGTGTAGCGGGAACGACCTCGGACCACCAGGGGCCGAGAAAACCACCGTCCCGAGGGGCCGGACACTTAGGGTCAGTGAAAAATCCAATATATATCTGGTGATATCTCGGGTGCTATTACAGATAGAGCAATAAGTCAAAGTGCATTGTCTGTAGGAGGCCCTGGCGCCTGAATTTGTGCAGTGGGAACGACCTCGGACAACCAGGGTACGAGAAAACCACAGTCTCATGGTGCCGGACACTCAGGGTCAGGGGAAAATCCAATATATATCTGGTGATATCTCTGGTGCTATTACAGATAGCGCAATAAATCAAAGTGCATTGTCCGTAGGAGGCCCTGGCGCACGAATCTGTGCAGCGGGAACGACCTCGGACCACCAAGGGCCGAGAAAACCACCGTCTCATGGGGCCGGACACTCAGGGTCAGTGAAAAATCCAATATATATCTGGTGATATCTCGGGTGCTATTATAGATAGCGCAATAAATCAAAGTGCATTGTCCGTAGGATGCCCTGGCGCACGAATCTGTGCAGCGGGAACGACCTCGAACCGCCATCGGCAGAGAAAACCACAGTCTCATGGGGTCGGACACTCAGGGTCAGGGAAAAATCCAATATAAATCTGGTGATATCTCGGGTACTATTAGAGATAGCGCAGTAAACCAAAGTGAATTATCTGCAGGAGGCACTGGCGCATGAATCTCTGCAGCGGGAACGTCCGCGGACCTCCAGGGGCCGAGACAACCACCGTCTCATGGGGCCGGACACTCAGGGTCAGGGTAAAAAACAATATATATCTGGTGATATCTCTGGTGCTATTACAGATAGCGCAATAAATCAAAGTGCATTGTCTGTAGAAGGCCCTGATGGATGAATCTGTGCAGCGGGAACGACCTCAGACCACCAGGGGCCGAAAAAACCACAGTCTCATGGGGTCGGTCACTCAGGGTCAGGGGAAAATCCAATATATATCTGGTGATATCTCGGCTGCTATTAGAGATAGCGCAATAAACCAAAGTGAATTATCTGCAGGAGGCCCTGGCGGATGAATCTGTGCAGCAGGAACGTCCTCGGACCACCAGGGGCCGAGAAAACCACAGTCTCATGGGGCCGGACACTCAGGGTCAGGGGAAAATCCAATATATATCTGGTGATATCTCGGGTGCTATTACAGATAGGGCAATAAATCAAAGTGCATTGTATGTAGGAGGCACTGGCGCATGAATCTGTGCAGCGGGAACGACCTCGGACCACCAGGGGCCGAGAAAACCACAGTCTCATGGGGCCGGACACTCAGGGTCAGGGGAAAATCCAATATATATCTGGTGATATCTTGGGTGCTATTAGAGATAGCGCAATAAACCAAAGTGAATGATCTGCAGGAGGCCCTGGCGCATGAATCTGTGCAGCGGGAACGACCTCGGACCACCAGGGGCCGAGACAACCACCGTCTCATGGGGCCGGACACTCAGGGTCAGGGTAAAATCCAATATATATCTGGTGATATCTCGGGTGCTATTACAGATAGCGCAATAAATCAAAGTGAATTATCTGCAGGAGGCCCTGGCGCATGAATCTGTCTAACGGGAACGACCTCGGACCACCAGGGGCCGAGAAAACCACAGTCTCATGCCGCCGGACACTCAGGGTCAGGGTAAAATCCAATATATATCTGGTGATATCTCTGGTGCTATTAGAGATAGCGCAATAAACCAAAGTGAATTATCTGCAGGAGGCCCTGGCGCATGAATCTGTCTAACGGGAACGACCTCGGACCACCAGGGGCCGAGAAAACCACAGTCTCATGCCGCCGGACACTCAGGGTCAGGGGAAAATCCAATATATATCTGGTGATATCTCGGGTGCTATTAGAGATAGCGCAATAAATCAAAGTGCATTGTCTGTAGGAGGCCCTGGCGCATGAATCTGTGCAGCGGGAACCACCTCGGACCACCAGGGACCGAGAAAATCACAGTCTCATGGGGCCTGACACTCAGGGTCAGGGGAAAATCCAATATATATCTGGTGATATCTCGGGTGCTATTAGAGATAGCGCAATAAACCAAAGTGAATTATCTGCAGGAGGCCCTGGCGCATGAAACAGTGCAACGGGAACGACCTCGGACCTCCAGGGGCCGAGGAAGCTACCGTCTCATGGGGCCGGACACTCAGGGTCAGGGGAAAATCCAATATATATCTGGTGATATCTTGGGTGCTATTAGAGATAGCGCAATAAACCAAAGTGAATGATCTGCAGGAGGCCCTGGCGCATGAATCTGTGCAGCGGGAACGACCTCGGACCACCAGGGGCCGAGACAACCACCGTCTCATGGGGCCGGACACTCAGGGTCAGGGTAAAATCCAATATATATCTGGTGATATCTCGGGTGCTATTACAGATAGCGCAATAAATCAAAGTGAATTATCTGCAGGAGGCCCTGGCGCATGAATCTGTCTAACGGGAACGACCTCGGACCACCAGGGGCCGAGAAAACCACAGTCTCATGCCGCCGGACACTCAGGGTCAGGGTAAAATCCAATATATATCTGGTGATATCTCTGGTGCTATTAGAGATAGCGCAATAAACCAAAGTGAATTATCTGCAGGAGGCCCTGGCGCATGAATCTGTCTAACGGGAACGACCTCGGACCACCAGGGGCCGAGAAAACCACAGTCTCATGCCGCCGGACACTCAGGGTCAGGGGAAAATCCAATATATATCTGGTGATATCTCGGGTGCTATTAGAGATAGCGCAATAAATCAAAGTGCATTGTCTGTAGGAGGCCCTGGCGCATGAATCTGTGCAGCGGGAACCACCTCGGACCACCAGGGACCGAGAAAATCACAGTCTCATGGGGCCTGACACTCAGGGTCAGGGGAAAATCCAATATATATCTGGTGATATCTCGGGTGCTATTAGAGATAGCGCAATAAACCAAAGTGAATTATCTGCAGGAGGCCCTGGCGCATGAAACAGTGCAACGGGAACGACCTCGGACCTCCAGGGGCCGAGGAAGCTACCGTCTCATGGGGCCGGACACTCAGGGTCAGGGGAAAATCCAATATATATCTGGTGATATCTCTGGTGCTATTACAGATAGCGCAATAAATCAAAGTGCATTGTCTGTAGGAGGCCCTGGCGCACGAATCTGTGCAGCGGGAACGACCTCGGACCACCAGGGGCCGAGAAAACCACCGTCTCATGGGGCCGGACACTCAGGGTCAGTGAAAAATCCAATATATATCTGGTGATATCCCGGGTGCTATTACAGATAGCGCAATAAATCAAAGTGCATTGTCTGTAGAAGGCCCTGATGGATGAATCTGTGCAGCGGGAACGACCTCAGACCACCAGGGGCCGAAAAAACCACAGTCTCATGCGGTCGGTCACTCAGGGTCAGGGGAAAATCCAATATATATCTGGTGATATCTCGGCTGCTATTAGAGATAGCGCAATAAACCAAAGTGAATTATCTGCAGGAGGCCCTGGCGGATGAATCTGTGCAGCAGGAACGTCCTCGGACCACCAGGGGCCGAGAAAACCACAGTCTCATGGGGCCGGACACTCAGGGTCAGGGGAAAATCCAATATATATCTGGTGATATCTCGGGTGCTATTACAGATAGGGCAATAAATCAAAGTGCATTGTATGTAGGAGGCACTGGCGCATGAATCTGTGCAGCGGGAACGACCTCCGACCACCAGGGGCCGAGAAAACCACAGTCTCATGGGGCCGGACACTCAGGGTCAGGGGAAAATCCAATATATATCTGGTGATATCTCGGGTGCTATTAGAGATAGCGCAATAAACCAAAGTGAATTATCTGCAGGAGGCCCTGGCGCATCAATGTGTGCAGCGGGAACGACCTCGGGCCACCAGGGGCCGAGAAAACCGCAGTCTCATGGGGCCGGACACTCGGGGTCAGGGAAAAATCCAATATATATCTGGTGATATCTCGGGTGCTATTAGAGATAGCGCAATAAACCAAAGTGCATTATCTGCAGGAGGCCCTGGCGCATGAATCTGTGCAGCGGAAACGACCTCGGTCCACCAGGGGCCGAGAAAACCACCGTCTCATGGGGCTGGACACTCAGGGTGAGGGAAATATCCAATATATATCTGGTGATATCTCGGGTGCTATTACAGATAGCGCAATAAATCAAAGTGCATTGTCTGTAGGAGGCCGTGGCGCATGAATCTGGGCAGCGGGAACGACCTCGGACCACCAGGGGCCGAGAAGACCACCGTCTCATGGGGCCGGACACTCAGGGTCAGTGAAAAATCCAATATATATCTGGTGATATCTCGGGTGCTATTAGAGATAGCGCAATAAACGAAAGTGAATTATCTGCAGGAGGCCCTGGCGCATGAAACAGTGCAACGGGAACGACCTCGGACCACCAGGCGCCGAGAAAACCACAGTCTCATGGGGCCGGACTCTCAGGGTCAGGGAAAAATCCGATATATATCTGGCGATATCTTGGGTGCTATTAGAGATAGCGCAATAAACCAAAGTGAATTATCTGCAGGAGGCCCTGGCGCATGAATCTGTGCAGCGGGAACGACCTCGGACCACCAGGGGCCGGACACTTAGGGTCAGTGAAAAATCCAATATATATCTGGTGATATCTCGGGTGCTATTACAGATAGCGCAATAAGTCAAAGTGCATTGTCTGTAGGAGGCCCTGGCGCCTGAATCTGTGCAGTGGGAACGACCTCGGACAACCAGGGGACGAGAAAACCACAGTCTCATGGGGCCGGACACTCAGGGTCAGGGGAAAATCCAATATATATCTGGTGATATCTCTGGTGCTATTACAGATAGCGCAATAAATCAAAGTGCATTGTCCGTAGGAGGCCCTGGCGCACGAATCTGTGCAGCGGGAACGACCTCGGACCACCAGGGGCCGAGAAAACCACCGTCTCATGGGGCCGGACACTCAGGGTCAGGGGAAAATCCAATATATATCTGGTGATATCTCGGGTGCTATTAGAGATAGCGCAATAAACCAAAGTGAGTTATCTGCAGGAGGCCCTGGCGCATGAATCTGTGCAACGGGAACGACCTCGGACCACCAGGGGCCGAGAAAACCACAGTCTCATGGGGCCGGACACTCAGGGTCAGGGGAAAATCCAATATATATCTGGTGATATCTCGGGTGCAATTAGAGATAGCGCAATAAATCAAAGTGCATTGTCTGTAGGAGGCCCTGGCGCATGAATCTGTGCAGCGGGAACCACCTCGGACAACCAGGGTCCGAGAAAATCACAGTCTCATGGGGCCGGACACTCAGGGTCAGGGGATAATCCAATATATATCTGGTGATATTTTCGGGTGCTATTAGATACAGCGCAATAATCCAAAGTGAATTATCTGCAGGAGGCCCTAGAGCATGAATCTGGGCAGCGGGAACGACCTCGGACCACCAGGGGCCGAGAAAACCACAGTCAAATGGGGCCGGACACTCAGGGTCAGGGAAAATCCAATATATATCTGGTGATATCTCGGGTGCTATTAGAGATAGCGCAATAAACCACAGTGAATTATCTGCAGGAGGCCCTGGCGCATGAATCTGTGCAGCGGGAACGACCTCGGACCACCAGGGGCCGAGACAACCACCGTCTCATGGGGCCGGACACTCAGGGTCAGGGTAAAATCCAATATATATCTGGTGATATCTCGGGTGCTATTACAGATAGCGCAATAAATCAAAGTGAATTATCTGCAGGAGGCACTGGCGCATGAATCTCTGCATCGGGAACGACCTCGGACCACCAGGGGCCGAGTAAACCACAGTCTCATGGGGCCGGACACTCAGGGTCAGGGTAAAAAACAATATATATCTGGTGATATCTCTGGTGCTATTACAGATAGCGCAATAAATCAAAGTGCATTGTCTGTAGGAGGCCCTGGCGCACGAATCTGTGCAGCGGGAACGACCTCGGACCACCAGGGGCCGAGAAAACCACCGTCTCATGGGGCCGGACACTCAGGGTCAGTGAAAAATCCCATATATATCTGGTGATATCTCGGGTGCTATTACAGATAGCGCAATAAATCAAAGTGCATTGTCTGTAGAAGGCCCTGATGGATGAATCTGTGCAGCGGGAACGACCTCAGACCACCAGGGGCCGAAAAAACCACAGTCTCATGCGGCCGGACACTCAGGGTCAGGGGAAAATCCAATATATATCTGGTGATATCTCGGGTGCTATTACAGATAGGGCAATAAATCAAAGTGAATTATCTGCAGGAGGCCCTGGCGGATGAATCTGTGCAGCGGGAACGACCTCCGACCACCAGGGGCCGAGAAAACCACAGTCTCATGGGGCCGGACACTCAGGGTCAGGGGAAAATCCAATATATATCTGGTGATATCTCGGGTGCTATTACAGATAGCGCAATAAATCAAAGTGCATTGTCTGTAGGAGGCCGTGGCGCATGAATCTGGGCAGCGGGAACGACCTCGGACCACCAGGGGCCGAGAAGACCACCGTCTCATGGGGCCGGACACTCAGGGTCAGTGAAAAATCCAATATATATCTGGTGATATCTCGGGTGCTATTAGAGATAGCGCAATAAACGAAAGTGAATTATCTGCAGGAGGCCCTGGCGCATGAAACAGTGCAACGGGAACGACCTCGGACCACCAGGCGCCGAGAAAACCACAGTCTCATGGGGCCGGACACTCAGGGTCAGGGAAAAATCCGATATATATCTGGCGATATCTTGGGTGCTATTAGAGATAGCGCAATAAACCAAAGTGAATTATCTGCAGGAGGCCCTGGCGCATGAATCTGTGCAGCGGGAACGACCTCGGACCACCAGGGGCCGGACACTTAGGGTCAGTGAAAAATCCAATATATATCTGGTGATATCTCGGGTGCTATTACAGATAGCGCAATAAGTCAAAGTGCATTGTCTGTAGGAGGCCCTGGCGCCTGAATCTGTGCAGTGGGAACGACCTCGGACAACCAGGGGACGAGAAAACCACAGTCTCATGGGGCCGGACACTCAGGGTCAGGGGAAAATCCAATATATATCTGGTGATATCTCTGGTGCTATTACAGATAGCGCAATAAATCAAAGTGCATTGTCCGTAGGAGGCCCTGGCGCACGAATCTGTGCAGCGGGAACGACCTCGGACCACCAGGGGCCGAGAAAACCACCGTCTCATGGGGCCGGACACTCAGGGTCAGGGGAAAATCCAATATATATCTGGTGATATCTCGGGTGCTATTAGAGATAGCGCAATAAACCAAAGTGAGTTATCTGCAGGAGGCCCTGGCGCATGAATCTGTGCAACGGGAACGACCTCGGACCACCAGGGGCCGAGAAAACCACAGTCTCATGGGGCCGGACACTCAGGGTCAGGGGAAAATCCAATATATATCTGGTGATATCTCGGGTGCAATTAGAGATAGCGCAATAAATCAAAGTGCATTGTCTGTAGGAGGCCCTGGCGCATGAATCTGTGCAGCGGGAACGACCTCGGACAACCAGGGTCCGAGAAAATCACAGTCTCATGGGGCCGGACACTCAGGGTCAGGGGAAAATCCAATATATATCTGGTGATATCTCTGGTGCTATTACAGATAGCGCAATAAATCAAAGTGCATTGTCCGTAGGAGGCCCTGGCGCACGAGTCTGTGCAGCGGGAACGACCTCGGACCACCAGGGGCCGAGAAAACCACAGTCTCATGGGGCCGGACACTCAGGGTCAGGGGAAAATCCAATATATATCTGGTGATATCTCGGGTGCAATTAGAGATAGCGCAATAAATCAAAGTGCATTGTCTGTAGGAGGCCCTGGCGCATGAATCTGTGCAGCGGGAACGACCTCGGACAACCAGGGTCCGAGAAAATCACAGTCTCATGGGGCCGGACACTCAGGGTCAGGGGAAAATCCAATATATATCTGGTGATATCTCTGGTGCTATTACAGATAGCGCAATAAATCAAAGTGCATTGTCCGCAGGAGGACCTGGCGCACGAGTCTGTGCAGCGGGAACGACCTCGGACCACCAGGGGCCGAGAAAACCACCGTCTCATGGGGCCGGACACTCAGGGTCAGTGAAAAATCCAATATATATCTGGTGATATCTCGGGTGCTATTACAGATAGCGCAATAAATCAAAGTGCATTGTCTTTAGGAGGCCCTGGCGCATGACTCTGTACAGCGGGAACGACCTCGGACCACCAGGGGCCGCGAAAACCACCGTCTCATGGGGCCGGACACTCAGGGTCAGGGGAAAATCCAATATATATCTGGTGATATCTCGGGTGCTATTAGAGATAGCGCAATAAACCAAAGTGAATTATCTGCAGGAGGCCCTGGCGCATGAAACAGTGCAACGGGAACGACCTCGGACCACCAGGGGCCGAGAAAACCACAGTCTCATGGGGCCGGACACTCAGGGTCAGGGTAAAATCCAATATATATCTGGTGATATCTCTGGTGCTATTACAGATAGCGCAATAAATCAAAGTGCATTGTCCGTAGGAGGCCCTGGCGCACGAATCTGTGCAGCGGGAACGACCTCGGACCACCAGGGGCCGAGAAAACCACCGTCTCATGGGGCCGGACACTCAGGGTCAGTGAAAAATCCAATATATATCTGGTGATATCTCGGGTGCTATTACAGATAGCGCAATAAATCAAAGTGCATTGTCCGTAGGATGCCCTGGCGCACGAATCTGTGCAGCGGGAACGACCTCGGACCACCATCGGCAGAGAAAACCACAGTCTCATGGGGTCGGACACTCAGGGTCAGGGAAAAATCCAATATAAATCTGGTGATATCTCGGGTACTATTAGAGATAGCGCAGTAAACCAAAGTGAATTATCTGCAGGAGGCACTGGCGCATGAATCTCTGCAGCGGGAACGTCCTCGGACCTCCAGGGGCCGAGACAACCACCGTCTCATGGGGCCGGACACTCAGGGTCAGGGTAAAAAACAATATATATCTGGTGATATCTCTGGTGCTATTACAGATAGCGCAATAAATCAAAGTGCATTGTCTGTAGGAGGCCCTGGCGCACGAATCTGTGCAGCGGGAACGACCTCGGACCACCAGGGGCCGAGAAAACCACCGTCTCATGGGGCCGGACACTCAGGGTCAGTGAAAAATCCAATATATATCTGGTGATATCTCGGGTGCTATTAGATACAGCGCAATAAACCAAAGTGAATTATCTGCAGGAGGCCCTGGCGCATGCATCTGTGCAGCGGGAACGACCTAGGACCACCAGGGGCCGAGAAAACCACAGTCTCATGGGGCCGGACACTCAGGGTCAGGGGAAAATCCAATATATATACGGGGATATCACGGGTGCTATTACAGAAAGCGCAATAAATCAAACTGCATTGTCTGTAGGAGGCCCTGGCGCATGAATCTGTGCTGCGGGATCGACCTCGGACCACCAGGGGCCGAGGAAACCACCATCTCATGGGGCCGGACACTCAGGGTCAGGGGAAAATCCAATATATATATGGTGATATCTCGGGTGCTATTACAGATAGCGCAATAAATGAAAGTGCATTGTCTGCAGGAGGCCCTGGCGCATGAATTTTTGCAGCGGAAAACGACCTAGGACCACCAGGGGTCGAGAAAATCACCGTCTCATGGGGCCGGACTGTCAGGGTCAGGGGAAAATCCAATATATATACGGGGATATCACGGGTGCTATTACAGAAAGCGCAATAAATCAAACTGCATTGTCTGCAGGGGACCCTGGCGCATGAATCTGTGCAGCGGGAACGACCTCGGACCACCAGGGGACGAGAAAACCACCATCTCATGGGGCCGGACACTCAGGGTCAGGGGAAAATCCAATATATAGCTGGTGATATCTCGAGTGCTATTACAGATAGCGCAATAAATCAAAGTTAATTATCTGCAGGGGGCCCTGGCGCATGAATCTGGGCAGCGGGAACGACCTCGGACCACCAGGGGCCGAGAAAACCACCGTCTCATGGGGCCGGACACTCAGGGTCAGGGTAAAATCCAATATATATCTGGTGATATCTCGGGTGCTATTACAGATAGCGCAATAAATCAAAGACCATTGTCTGCAGGAGGCCCTGGCGCATGAATCTGTGCAGCGGGAACCACCTCGGACCACCAGGGACCGAGAAAACCACCGTCTCATGGGGCCGGACACTCAGGGTCAGTGAAAAATCCAATATATATCTGGTGATATCCCGGGTGCTATTACAGATAGCGCAATAAATCAAAGTGCATTGTCTGTAGAAGGCCCTGATGGATGAATCTGTGCAGCGGGAACGACCTCAGACCACCAGGGGCCGAAAAAACCACAGTCTCATGCGGTCGGTCACTCAGGGTCAGGGGAAAATCCAATATATATCTGGTGATATCTCGGCTGCTATTAGAGATAGCGCAATAAACCAAAGTGAATTATCTGCAGGAGGCCCTGGCGGATGAATCTGTGCAGCAGGAACGTCCTCGGACCACCAGGGGCCGAGAAAACCACAGTCTCATGGGGCCGGACACTCAGGGTCAGGGGAAAATCCAATATATATCTGGTGATATCTCGGGTGCTATTACAGATAGGGCAATAAATCAAAGTGCATTGTATGTAGGAGGCACTGGCGCATGAATCTGTGCAGCGGGAACGACCTCCGACCACCAGGGGCCGAGAAAACCACAGTCTCATGGGGCCGGACACTCAGGGTCAGGGGAAAATCCAATATATATCTGGTGATATCTCGGGTGCTATTAGAGATAGCGCAATAAACCAAAGTGAATTATCTGCAGGAGGCCCTGGCGCATCAATGTGTGCAGCGGGAACGACCTCGGGCCACCAGGGGCCGAGAAAACCGCAGTCTCATGGGGCCGGACACTCGGGGTCAGGGAAAAATCCAATATATATCTGGTGATATCTCGGGTGCTATTAGAGATAGCGCAATAAACCAAAGTGCATTATCTGCAGGAGGCCCTGGCGCATGAATCTGTGCAGCGGAAACGACCTCGGTCCACCAGGGGCCGAGAAAACCACCGTCTCATGGGGCTGGACACTCAGGGTGAGGGAAATATCCAATATATATCTGGTGATATCTCGGGTGCTATTACAGATAGCGCAATAAATCAAAGTGCATTGTCTGTAGGAGGCCGTGGCGCATGAATCTGGGCAGCGGGAACGACCTCGGACCACCAGGGGCCGAGAAGACCACCGTCTCATGGGGCCGGACACTCAGGGTCAGTGAAAAATCCAATATATATCTGGTGATATCTCGGGTGCTATTAGAGATAGCGCAATAAACGAAAGTGAATTATCTGCAGGAGGCCCTGGCGCATGAAACAGTGCAACGGGAACGACCTCGGACCACCAGGCGCCGAGAAAACCACAGTCTCATGGGGCCGGACTCTCAGGGTCAGGGAAAAATCCGATATATATCTGGCGATATCTTGGGTGCTATTAGAGATAGCGCAATAAACCAAAGTGAATTATCTGCAGGAGGCCCTGGCGCATGAATCTGTGCAGCGGGAACGACCTCGGACCACCAGGGGCCGGACACTTAGGGTCAGTGAAAAATCCAATATATATCTGGTGATATCTCGGGTGCTATTACAGATAGCGCAATAAGTCAAAGTGCATTGTCTGTAGGAGGCCCTGGCGCCTGAATCTGTGCAGTGGGAACGACCTCGGACAACCAGGGGACGAGAAAACCACAGTCTCATGGGGCCGGACACTCAGGGTCAGGGGAAAATCCAATATATATCTGGTGATATCTCTGGTGCTATTACAGATAGCGCAATAAATCAAAGTGCATTGTCCGTAGGAGGCCCTGGCGCACGAATCTGTGCAGCGGGAACGACCTCGGACCACCAGGGGCCGAGAAAACCACCGTCTCATGGGGCCGGACACTCAGGGTCAGGGGAAAATCCAATATATATCTGGTGATATCTCGGGTGCTATTAGAGATAGCGCAATAAACCAAAGTGAGTTATCTGCAGGAGGCCCTGGCGCATGAATCTGTGCAACGGGAACGACCTCGGACCACCAGGGGCCGAGAAAACCACAGTCTCATGGGGCCGGACACTCAGGGTCAGGGGAAAATCCAATATATATCTGGTGATATCTCGGGTGCAATTAGAGATAGCGCAATAAATCAAAGTGCATTGTCTGTAGGAGGCCCTGGCGCATGAATCTGTGCAGCGGGAACCACCTCGGACAACCAGGGTCCGAGAAAATCACAGTCTCATGGGGCCGGACACTCAGGGTCAGGGGATAATCCAATATATATCTGGTGATATTTTCGGGTGCTATTAGATACAGCGCAATAATCCAAAGTGAATTATCTGCAGGAGGCCCTAGAGCATGAATCTGGGCAGCGGGAACGACCTCGGACCACCAGGGGCCGAGAAAACCACAGTCAAATGGGGCCGGACACTCAGGGTCAGGGAAAATCCAATATATATCTGGTGATATCTCGGGTGCTATTAGAGATAGCGCAATAAACCACAGTGAATTATCTGCAGGAGGCCCTGGCGCATGAATCTGTGCAGCGGGAACGACCTCGGACCACCAGGGGCCGAGACAACCACCGTCTCATGGGGCCGGACACTCAGGGTCAGGGTAAAATCCAATATATATCTGGTGATATCTCGGGTGCTATTACAGATAGCGCAATAAATCAAAGTGAATTATCTGCAGGAGGCACTGGCGCATGAATCTCTGCATCGGGAACGACCTCGGACCACCAGGGGCCGAGTAAACCACAGTCTCATGGGGCCGGACACTCAGGGTCAGGGTAAAAAACAATATATATCTGGTGATATCTCTGGTGCTATTACAGATAGCGCAATAAAACAAAGTGCATTGTCTGTAGGAGGCCCTGGCGCACGAATCTGTGCAGCGGGAACGACCTCGGACCACCAGGGGCCGAGAAAACCACCGTCTCATGGGGCCGGACACTCAGGGTCAGTGAAAAATCCCATATATATCTGGTGATATCTCGGGTGCTATTACAGATAGCGCAATAAATCAAAGTGCATTGTCTGTAGAAGGCCCTGATGGATGAATCTGTGCAGCGGGAACGACCTCAGACCACCAGGGGCCGAAAAAACCACAGTCTCATGCGGCCGGACACTCAGGGTCAGGGGAAAATCCAATATATATCTGGTGATATCTCGGGTGCTATTACAGATAGGGCAATAAATCAAAGTGAATTATCTGCAGGAGGCCCTGGCGGATGAATCTGTGCAGCGGGAACGACCTCCGACCACCAGGGGCCGAGAAAACCACAGTCTCATGGGGCCGGACACTCAGGGTCAGGGGAAAATCCAATATATATCTGGTGATATCTCGGGTGCTATTACAGATAGCGCAATAAATCAAAGTGCATTGTCTGTAGGAGGCCGTGGCGCATGAATCTGGGCAGCGGGAACGACCTCGGACCACCAGGGGCCGAGAAGACCACCGTCTCATGGGGCCGGACACTCAGGGTCAGTGAAAAATCCAATATATATCTGGTGATATCTCGGGTGCTATTAGAGATAGCGCAATAAACGAAAGTGAATTATCTGCAGGAGGCCCTGGCGCATGAAACAGTGCAACGGGAACGACCTCGGACCACCAGGCGCCGAGAAAACCACAGTCTCATGGGGCCGGACACTCAGGGTCAGGGAAAAATCCGATATATATCTGGCGATATCTTGGGTGCTATTAGAGATAGCGCAATAAACCAAAGTGAATTATCTGCAGGAGGCCCTGGCGCATGAATCTGTGCAGCGGGAACGACCTCGGACCACCAGGGGCCGGACACTTAGGGTCAGTGAAAAACCCAATATATATCTGGTGATATCTCGGGTGCTATTACAGATAGCGCAATAAGTCAAAGTGCATTGTCTGTAGGAGGCCCTGGCGCCTGAATCTGTGCAGTGGGAACGACCTCGGACAACCAGGGGACGAGAAAACCACAGTCTCATGGGGCCGGACACTCAGGGTCAGGGGAAAATCCAATATATATCTGGTGATATCTCTGGTGCTATTACAGATAGCGCAATAAATCAAAGTGCATTGTCCGTAGGAGGCCCTGGCGCACGAATCTGTGCAGCGGGAACGACCTCGGACCACCAGGGGCCGAGAAAACCACCGTCTCATGGGGCCGGACACTCAGGGTCAGGGGAAAATCCAATATATATCTGGTGATATCTCGGGTGCTATTAGAGATAGCGCAATAAACCAAAGTGAGTTATCTGCAGGAGGCCCTGGCGCATGAATCTGTGCAACGGGAACGACCTCGGACCACCAGGGGCCGAGAAAACCACAGTCTCATGGGGCCGGACACTCAGGGTCAGGGGAAAATCCAATATATATCTGGTGATATCTCGGGTGCAATTAGAGATAGCGCAATAAATCAAAGTGCATTGTCTGTAGGAGGCCCTGGCGCATGAATCTGTGCAGCGGGAACGACCTCGGACAACCAGGGTCCGAGAAAATCACAGTCTCATGGGGCCGGACACTCAGGGTCAGGGGAAAATCCAATATATATCTGGTGATATCTCTGGTGCTATTACAGATAGCGCAATAAATCAAAGTGCATTGTCCGTAGGAGGCCCTGGCGCACGAGTCTGTGCAGCGGGAACGACCTCGGACCACCAGGGGCCGAGAAAACCACAGTCTCATGGGGCCGGACACTCAGGGTCAGGGGAAAATCCAATATATATCTGGTGATATCTCGGGTGCAATTAGAGATAGCGCAATAAATCAAAGTGCATTGTCTGTAGGAGGCCCTGGCGCATGAATCTGTGCAGCGGGAACGACCTCGGACAACCAGGGTCCGAGAAAATCACAGTCTCATGGGGCCGGACACTCAGGGTCAGGGGAAAATCCAATATATATCTGGTGATATCTCTGGTGCTATTACAGATAGCGCAATAAATCAAAGTGCATTGTCCGCAGGAGGCCCTGGCGCACGAGTCTGTGCAGCGGGAACGACCTCGGACCACCAGGGGCCGAGAAAACCACCGTCTCATGGGGCCGGACACTCAGGGTCAGTGAAAAATCCAATATATATCTGGTGATATCTCGGGTGCTATTACAGATAGCGCAATAAATCAAAGTGCATTGTCTTTAGGAGGCCCTGGCGCATGACTCTGTACAGCGGGAACGACCTCGGACCACCAGGGGCCGCGAAAACCACCGTCTCATGGGGCCGGACACTCAGGGTCAGGGGAAAATCCAATATATATCTGGTGATATCTCGGGTGCTATTAGAGATAGCGCAATAAACCAAAGTGAATTATCTGCAGGAGGCCCTGGCGCATGAAACAGTGCAACGGGAACGACCTCGGACCACCAGGGGCCGAGAAAACCACAGTCTCATGGGGCCGGACACTCAGGGTCAGGGTAAAATCCAATATATATCTGGTGATATCTCTGGTGCTATTACAGATAGCGCAATAAATCAAAGTGCATTGTCCGTAGGAGGCCCTGGCGCACGAATCTGTGCAGCGGGAACGACCTCGGACCACCAGGGGCCGAGAAAACCACCGTCTCATGGGGCCGGACACTCAGGGTCAGTGAAAAATCCAATATATATCTGGTGATATCTCGGGTGCTATTACAGATAGCGCAATAAATCAAAGTGCATTGTCCGTAGGATGCCCTGGCGCACGAATCTGTGCAGCGGGAACGACCTCGGACCACCATCGGCAGAGAAAACCACAGTCTCATGGGGTCGGACACTCAGGGTCAGGGAAAAATCCAATATAAATCTGGTGATATCTCGGGTACTATTAGAGATAGCGCAGTAAACCAAAGTGAATTATCTGCAGGAGGCACTGGCGCATGAATCTCTGCAGCGGGAACGTCCTCGGACCTCCAGGGGCCGAGACAACCACCGTCTCATGGGGCCGGACACTCAGGGTCAGGGTAAAAAACAATATATATCTGGTGATATCTCTGGTGCTATTACAGATAGCGCAATAAATCAAAGTGCATTGTCTGTAGGAGGCCCTGGCGCACGAATCTGTGCAGCGGGAACGACCTCGGACCACCAGGGGCCGAGAAAACCACCGTCTCATGGGGCCGGACACTCAGGGTCAGTGAAAAATCCAATATATATCTGGTGATATCTCGGGTGCTATTAGATACAGCGCAATAAACCAAAGTGAATTATCTGCAGGAGGCCCTGGCGCATGCATCTGTGCAGCGGGAACGACCTAGGACCACCAGGGGCCGAGAAAACCACAGTCTCATGGGGCCGGACACTCAGGGTCAGGGGAAAATCCAATATATATACGGGGATATCACGGGTGCTATTACAGAAAGCGCAATAAATCAAACTGCATTGTCTGTAGGAGGCCCTGGCGCATGAATCTGTGCTGCGGGATCGACCTCGGACCACCAGGGGCCGAGAAAACCACCATCTCATGGGGCCGGACACTCAGGGTCAGGGGAAAATCCAATATATATATGGTGATATCTCGGGTGCTATTACAGATAGCGCAATAAATGAAAGTGCATTGTCTGCAGGAGGCCCTGGCGCATGAATTTTTGCAGCGGAAAACGACCTAGGACCACCAGGGGTCGAGAAAATCACCGTCTCATGGGGCCGGACTGTCAGGGTCAGGGGAAAATCCAATATATATACGGGGATATCACGGGTGCTATTACAGAAAGCGCAATAAATCAAACTGCATTGTCTGCAGGGGACCCTGGCGCATGAATCTGTGCAGCGGGAACGACCTCGGACCACCAGGGGACGAGAAAACCACCATCTCATGGGGCCGGACACTCAGGGTCAGGGGAAAATCCAATATATAGCTGGTGATATCTCGAGTGCTATTACAGATAGCGCAATAAATCAAAGTTAATTATCTGCAGGGGGCCCTGGCGCATGAATCTGGGCAGCGGGAACGACCTCGGACCACCAGGGGCCGAGAAAACCACCGTCTCATGGGGCCGGACACTCAGGGTCAGGGTAAAATCCAATATATATCTGGTGATATCTCGGGTGCTATTACAGATAGCGCAATAAATCAAAGACCATTGTCTGCAGGAGGCCCTGGCGCATGAATCTGTGCAGCGGGAACCACCTCGGACCACCAGGGACCGAGAAAATCACAGTCTCATGGGGCCTGACACTCAGGGTCAGGGGAAAATCCAATATATATCTGGTGATATCTCGGGTGCTATTAGAGATAGCGCAATAAACCAAAGTGAATTATCTGCAGGAGGCCCTGGCGCATGAAACAGTGCAACGGGAACGACCTCGGACCTCCAGGGGCCGAGGAAGCTACCGTCTCATGGGGCCGGACACTCAGGGTCAGGGGAAAATCCAATATATATCTGGTGATATCTCGGGTGCTATTACAGATAGCGCAATAAACCAACGTACATTGTCTGTAGGAGGCCCTGGCGCATGAATCTGTGCAGCCGGAACGACCTCGGACCACCAGGGGCCGAGAAAACCACCGACACATCGGGCCGGACACTCAGGGTCATGTAAAAATCAGGAATATATCTGGTGATATCTCGGGTGCTATTAGAGATAGCGCAATAAATCAAAGTGCATTGTCCGTAGGAGGCCCTGGCGCACGAATCTGTGCAGCGGGAACGACCTCGGACCACCAGGGGCCGAGAAAACCACCGTCTCATGGGGCCGGACACTCAGGGTCAGTGAAAAATCCAATATATATCTGGTGATATCTCGGGTGCTATTACAGATAGCGCAATAAATCAAAGTGCATTGTCCGTAGGAGGCCCTGGCGCACGAATCTGTGCAGCGGGAACGACCTCGGACCACCAGGGGCCGAGAAAACCACCGTCTCATGGGGCCGGACACTCAGGGTCAGTGAAAAATCCAATATATATCTGGTGATATCTCGGCTGCTATTACAGATAGCGCAATAAACCAAAGTGAATTATCTGCAGGAGGCCCTGGCGCATGCATCTGTGCAGCGGGAACGACCTAGGACCACCAGGGGCCGAGAAAACCACCGTCTCATGGGGCCGGACACTCAGGGTCAGGGTAAAATCCAATATATATCTGGTGATATCTCGGGTGCTATTACAGATAGCTAAATAAATCAAAGTGCATTGTCTGTAGTAGGCCCTGGCGCATGAATCTGTGCAGCGGGAACGACCTCGCACCACCATCGGCAGAGAAAACCACAGTCTCATGGGGTCGGACACTCAGGGTCAGGGAAAAATCCAATATAAATCTGGTGATATCTCGGGTACTATTAGAGATAGCGCAGTAAACCAAAGTGAATTATCTGCAGGAGGCACTGGCGCATGAATCTCTGCAGCGGGAACGTCCTCGGACCTCCAGGGGCCGAGACAACCACCGTCTCATGGGGCCGGACACTCAGGGTCAGGGTAAAAAACAATATATATCTGGTGATATCTCTGGTGCTATTACAGATAGCGCAATAAATCAAAGTGCATTGTCTGTAGGAGGCCCTGGCGCACGAATCTGTGCAGCGGGAACGACCTCGGACCACCAGGGGCCGAGAAAACCACCGTCTCATGGGGCCGGACACTCAGGGTCAGTGAAAAATCCAATATATATCTGGTGATATCTCGGGTGCTATTACAGATAGCGCAATAAATCAAAGTGCATTGTCTGTAGAAGGCCCTGATGGATGAATCTGTGCAGCGGGAACGACCTCAGACCACCAGGGGCCGAAAAAACCACAGTCTCATGCGGTCGGTCACTCAGGGTCAGGGGAAAATCCAATATATATCTGGTGATATCTCGGCTGCTATTAGAGATAGCGCAATAAACCAAAGTGAATTATCTGCAGGAGGCCCTGGCGGATGAATCTGTGCAGCAGGAACGTCCTCGGACCACCAGGGGCCGAGAAAACCACAGTCTCATGGGGCCGGACACTCAGGGTCAGGGGAAAATCCAATATATATCTGGTGATATCTCGGGTGCTATTACAGATAGGGCAATAAATAAAAGTGCATTGTATGTAGGAGGCACTGGCGCATGAATCTGTGCAGCGGGAACGACCTCGGACCACCAGGGGCCGAGAAAACCACAGTCTCATGGGGCCGGACACTCAGGGTCAGGGGAAAATCCAATATATATCTGGTGATATCTCGGGTGCTATTAGAGATAGCGCAATAAACCAAAGTGAATTATCTGCAGGAGGCCCTGGCGCATCAATGTGTGCAGCGGGAACGACCTTGGGCCACCAGGGGCCGAGAAAACCGCAGTCTCATGGGGCCGGACACTCGGGGTCAGGGAAAAATCCAATATATATCTGGTGATATCTCGGGTGCTATTAGAGATAGCGCAATAAACCAAAGTGCATTATCTGCAGGAGGCCCTGGCGCATGAATCTGTGCAGCGGGAACGACCTCGGTCCACCAGGGGCCGAGAAAACCACCGTCTCATGGGGCTGGACACTCAGGGTGAGGGAAATATCCAATATATATCTGGTGATATCTCGGGTGCTATTACAGATAGCGCAATAAATCAAAGTGCATTGTCTGTAGGAGGCCGTGGCGCATGAATCTGTGCAGCGGGAACGACCTCGGACCACCAGGGGCCGAGAAGACCACCGTCTCATGGGGCCGGACACTCAGGGTCAGTGAAAAATCCAATATATATCTGGTGATATCTCGGGTGCTATTAGAGATAGCGCAATAAACCAAAGTGAATTATCTGCAGGAGGCCCTGGCGCATGAATCTGTGCAGCGGGAACGACCTCGGACCACCAGGGGCCGGACACTTAGGGTCAGTGAAAAATCCAATATATATCAGGTGATATCTCGGGTGCTATTACAGATAGCGCAATAAGTCAAAGTGCATTATCTGTAGGAGGCCCTGGCGCCTGAATCTGTGCAGTGGGAACGACCTCGGACAACCAGGGGACGAGAAAACCACAGTCTCATGGGGCCGGACACTCAGGGTCAGGGGAAAATCCAATATATATCTGGTGATATCTCTGGTGCTATTACAGATAGCGCAATAAATCAAAGTGCATTGTCCGTAGGAGGCCCTGGCGCACGAATCTGTGCAGCGGGAACGACCTCGGACCACCAGGGGCCGAGAAAACCACCGTCTCATGGGGCCGGACACTCAGGGTCAGTGAAAAATCCAATATATATCTGGTGATATCTCGGGTGCTATTACAGATAGGGCAATAAATCAAAGTGCATTGTCCGTAGGAGGCCCTGGCGCACGAATCTGTGCAGCGGGAACGACCTCGGACCACCAGGGGCCGAGAAAACCACCGTCTCATGGGGCCGGACACTCAGGGTCAGGGGAAAATCCAATATATATCTGGTGATATCTCGGGTGCTATTAGAGATAGCGTAATAAACCAAAGTGAGTTATCTGCAGGAGGCCCTGGCGCATGAATCTGTGCAACGGGAACGACCTCGGACCACCAGGGGCCGAGAAAACCACAGTCTCATGGGGCCGGACACTCAGGGTCAGGGGAAAATCCAATATATATCTGGTGATATCTCGGGTGCTATTAGAGATAGCGCAATAAATCAAAGTGCATTGTCTGTAGGAGGCCGTGGCGCATGAATCTGTGCAGCGGGAACCACCTCGGACAACCAGGGTCCGAGAAAATCACAGTCTCATGGGGCCGGACACTCAGGGTCAGGGGAAAATCCAATATATATCTGGTGATATTTTCGGGTGCTATTAGATACAGCGCAATAATCCAAAGTGAATTATCTGCAGGAGGCTCTAGAGCATGAATCTGGGCAGCGGGAACGACCTCGGACCACCAGGGGCCGAGAAAACCACAGTCAAATGGGGCCGGACACTCAGGGTCAGGGAAAATCCAATATATATCTGGTGATATCTCGGGTGCTATTAGATACAGCGCAATAAACCAAAGTGAATTATCTGCAGGAGGCCCTGGCGCATGCATCTGTGCAGCGGGAACGACCTAGGACCACCAGGGGCCGAGAAAACCACCGTCTCATGGGGCCGGACACTCAGGGTCAGGGGAAAATCCATTATATATCTGGTGATATCTCGGCTGCTATTACCGATAGCGCAATAAACCAAAGTGAATTATCTGCAGCAGGCCCTGGCGCATGAATCTGTGCAACGGGAACGACCTCGGACCACCAGGGGCCGAGAAAACGACAGTCTCATGGGGCCGGACACTCAGGGTCAGGGAAAAATCCAATATATATCTGGTGATATCTCGGGTGCTATTACATATAGCGCAATAAATCAAAGTGCATTGTCTGTAGGAGGCCCTGGCTCATGAATCTGTGCAGCGGGAACGACCTCAGACCACCAGGGGCCTAGAAAACCACAGTCTCATGGGGCCGGACACTCAGGGTCAGGGGAAAATCCAATACATATCTGGTGATATCTCGGGTGCTATTAGAGATAGCCCAATAAACCAAAGTGAATTATCTGCAGGAGGCCCTGGCGGATGAATCTGTGCAGCAGGAACGTCCTCGGACCACCAGGGGCCGAGAAAACCACCGTCCCGAGGGGCCGGACACTTAGGGTCAGTGAAAAATCCAATATATATCTGGTGATATCTCGGCTGCTATTACCGATAGCGCAATAAATCAAAGTGAATTATCTGCAGCAGGCCCTGGCGCATGAATCTGTGCAACGGGAACGACCTCGGACCACCAGGGGCCGAGAAAACCACAGTCTCATGGTTCCGGACACTCAGTGTCAGGGAAAAATCCAATATATATCTGGTGATATCTTAGGTGCTATTAGAGATAGCGCAATAAACCAAAGTGAATTATCTGCAGCAGGCCCTGGCGCATGAATCTGTGCAACGGGAACGACCTCGGACCACCAGGGGCCGAGAAAACCACAGTCTCATGGGGCCGGACACTCAGGGTCAGGGTAAAATCCAATATATATCTGGTGATATCTCGGGTGCTATTACAGATAGCGAAATAAATCAAAGTGCATTGTCTGTAGGAGGCCCTGGCGCATGAATCTGTGCAGCGGGAACGACCTCGGACCACCATCGGCAGAGAAAACCACAGTCTCATGGGGCCGGACACTCAGGGTCAGGGGAAGATCCAATATATATCTGGTGATATCTCGGCTGCTATTAGAGATAGGGCAATAAATCAAAGTGCATTGTCTGTAGGAGGCCCTGGCGCATGAATCTGTGCAGCGGGATCGACCTCGGACCACCAGGGGCCGAGAAAACCACAGTCCCATGGGGCCGGACACTCAGTGTCAGGGGAAAATCCAATATATATCTGGTGATATCTCGGGTGCTATTAGAGATAGCGCAATAAACCAAAGTGAATTATCTGCAGGAGGCCCTGGCGCATGAATGTGTGCAGCGGGAACGACCTCGGACCACCAGGGGCCGAGAAAACCGCAGTCTCATGGGGCCAGACACTCAGGGTCAGGGAAAAATCCAATATATATCTGGTGATATCTCGGGTGCTATTAGAGATAGCGCAATAAATCAAAGTGCATTGTCTGTAGGAGGCCCTGGCGCATGAATCTGTGCAGCGGGAACCACCTCGGACAACCAGGGTCCGAGAAAATCACAGTCTCATGGGGCCGGACACTCAGGGTCAGGGGAAAATCCAATATATATCTGGTGATATTTTCGGGTGCTATTAGATACAGCGCAATAATCCAAAGTGAATTATCTGCAGGAGGCCCTAGAGCATGAATCTGGGCAGCGGGAACGACCTCGGACCACCAGGGGCCGAGAAAACCACAGTCAAATGGGGCCGGACACTCAGGGTCAGGGAAAATCCAATATATATCTGGTGATATCTCGGGTGCTATTAGATACAGCGCAATAAACCAAAGTGAATTATCTGCAGGAGGCCCTGGCGCATGCATCTGTGCAGCGGGAACGACCTAGGACCACCAGGGGCCGAGAAAACCACCGTCTCATGGGGCCGGACACTCAGGGTCAGGGGAAAATCCATTATATATCTGGTGATATCTCGGCTGCTATTACCGATAGCGCAATAAACCAAAGTGAATTATCTGCAGCAGGCCCTGGCGCATGAATCTGTGCAACGGGAACGACCTCGGACCACCAGGGGCCGAGAAAACTACAGTCTCATGGGGCCGGACACTCAGGGTCAGGGAAAAATCCAATATATATCTGGTGATATCTCGGGTGCTATTACATATAGCGCAATAAATCAAAGTGCATTGTCTGTAGGAGGCCCTGGCTCATGAATCTGTGCAGCGGGAACGACCTCAGACCACCAGGGGCCTAGAAAACCACAGTCTCATGGGGCCGGACACTCAGGGTCAGGGGAAAATCCAATACATATCTGGTGATATCTCGGGTGCTATTAGAGATAGCCCAATAAACCAAAGTGAATTATCTGCAGGAGGCCCTGGCGGATGAATCTGTGCGGCAGGAACGTCCTCGGACCACCAGGGGCCGAGAAAACCACCGTCCCGAGGGGCCGGACACTTAGGGTCAGTGAAAAATCCAATATATATCTGGTGATATCTCGGCTGCTATTACCGATAGCGCAATAAATCAAAGTGAATTATCTGCAGCAGGCCCTGGCGCATGAATCTGTGCAACGGGAACGACCTCGGACCACCAGGGGCCGAGAAAACCACAGTCTCATGGTTCCGGACACTCAGGGTCAGGGAAAAATCCAATATATATCTGGTGATATCTTAGGTGCTATTAGAGATAGCGCAATAAACCAAAGTGAATTATCTGCAGCAGGCCCTGGCGCATGAATCTGTGCAACGGGAACGACCTCGGACCACCAGGGGCCGAGAAAACCACAGTCTCATGGGGCCGGACACTCAGGGTCAGGGTAAAATCCAATATATATCTGGTGATATCTCGGGTGCTATTACAGATAGCGAAATAAATCAAAGTGCATTGTCTGTAGGAGGCCCTGGCGCATGAATCTGTGCAGCGGGAACGACCTCGGACCACCATCGGCAGAGAAAACCACAGTCTCATGGGGCCGGACACTCAGGGTCAGGGGAAGATCCAATATATATCTGGTGATATCTCGGCTGCTATTAGAGATAGCGAAATAAATCAAAGTGCATTGTCTGTAGGAGGCCCTGGCGCATGAATCTGTGCAGCGGGAACGACCTCGGACCACCATCGGCAGAGAAAACCACAGTCTCATGGGGCCGGACACTCAGGGTCAGGGGAAGATCCAATATATATCTGGTGATATCTCGGCTGCTATTAGAGATAGCGAAATAAATCAAAGTGCATTGTCTGTAGGAGGCCCTGGCGCATGAATCTGTGCAGCGGGAACGACCTCGGACCACCATCGGCAGAGAAAACCACAGTCTCATGGGGCCGGACACTCAGGGTCAGGGGAAGATCCAATATATATCTGGTGATATCTCGGCTGCTATTAGAGATAGCGCAATAAACCAAAGTGAATTATCTGCAGGAGGCCCTGGCGCATGAATGTGTGCAGCGGGAACGACCTCGGACCACCAGGGGCCGAGAAAACCGCAGTCTCATGGGGCCAGACACTCAGGGTCAGGGAAAAATCCAATATATATCTGGTGATATCTCGGGTGCTATTAGAGATAGCGCAATAAATCAAAGTGCATTGTCCGTAGGAGGCCCTGGCGCACGAATCTGTGCAGCGGGAACGACCTCGGACCACCAGGGGCCGAGAAAACCACCGTCTCATGGGGCCGGACACTCAGGGTCAGTGAAAAATCCAATATATATCTGGTGATATCTCGGGTGCTATTACAGATAGCGCAATAAATCAAAGTGCATTGTCCGTAGGAGGCCCTGGCGCACGAATCTGTGCAGCGGGAACGACCTCGGACCACCAGGGGCCGAGAAAACCACCGTCTCATGGGGCCGGACACTCAGGGTCAGGGGAAAATCCAATATATATCTGGTGATATCTCGGGTGCTATTAGAGATAGCGCAATAAATCAAAGTGCATTGTCTGTAGGAGGCCCTGGCGCATGAATCTGTGCAGCGGGAACCACCTCGGACAACCAGGGTCCGAGAAAATCACAGTCTCATGGGGCCGGACACTCAGGGTCAGGGGAAAATCCAATATATATCTGGTGATATCTGGGGTGCTATTAGAGATAGCGCAATAAACCAAAGTGAATTATCTGCAGGAGGCCCTGGCGCATGAAACTGTGCAACGGGAACGACCTCGGACCACCAGGCGCCGAGAAAACCACAGTCACATGGGGCCGGACACTCAGGGTCAGGGAAAAATCCAATATATATCTGGCGATATCTTGGGTGCTATTAGAGATAGCGCAATAAACCAAAGTGAATTATCTGCAGGAGGCCCTGGCGCATGAATCTGTGCAGCGGGAACGACCTCGGACCACCAGGGGCCGAGAAAACCACCGTCCCGAGGGGCCGGACACTTAGGGTCAGTGAAAAATCCAATATATATCTGGTGATATCTCGGGTGCTATTACAGATAGCGCAATAAGTCAAAGTGCATTGTCTGTAGGAGGCCCTGGCGCCTGAATTTGTGCAGTGGGAACGACCTCGGACAACCAGGGTTCGAGAAAACCACAGTCTCATTGTGCCGGACACTCAGGGTCAGGGGAAAATCCAATATATATCTGGTGATATCTCTGGTACTATTACAGATAGCGCAATAAATCAAAGTGCATTGTCCGTAGGAGGCCCTGGCGCACGAATCTGTGCAGCGGGAACGACCTCGGACCACCAGGGGCCGAGAAAACCACCGTCCCGAGGGGCCGGACACTTAGGGTCAGTGAAAAATCCAATATATATCTGGTGATATCTCGGGTGCTATTACAGATAGCGCAATAAGTCAAAGTGCATTGTCTGTAGGAGGCCCTGGCGCCTGAATCTGTGCAGCGGGCACGACCTCAGACCACCAGGGGCCGAAAAAACCACAGTCTCATGGGGCCGGACACTCAGGGTCAGGGGAAAATCCAATATATATCTGGTGATATCTCGGGTGCTATTAGAGATAGCGCAATAAACGAAAGTGAATTATCTGCAGGAGGCCCTGGCGCATGAAACAGTGCAACGGGAACGACCTCGGACCACCAGGCGCCGAGAAAACCACAGTCTCATGGGGCCGGACACTCAGGGTCAGGGAAAAATCCGATATATATCTGGCGATATCTTGGGTGCTATTAGAGATAGCGCAATAAACCAAAGTGAATTATCTGCAGGAGGCCCTGGCGCATGAATCTGTGCAGCGGGAACGACCTCGGACCACCAGGGGCCGGACACTTAGGGTCAGTGAAAAATCCAATATATATCTGGCGATATCTCGGGTGCTATTACAGATAGCGCAATAAGTCAAAGTGCATTGTCTGTAGGAGGCCCTGGCGCCTGAATCTGTGCAGTGGGAACGACCTCGGACAACCAGGGGACGAGAAAACCACAGTCTCATGGGGCCGGACACTCAGGGTCAGGGGAAAATCCAATATATATCTGGTGATATCTCTGGTGCTATTACAGATAGCGCAATAAATCAAAGTGCATTGTCCGTAGGAGGCCCTGGCGCACGAATCTGTGCAGCGGGAACGACCTCGGACCACCAGGGGCCGAGAAAACCACCGTCTCATGGGGCCGGACACTCAGGGTCAGGGGAAAATCCAATATATATCTGGTGATATCTCGGGTGCTATTAGAGATAGCGCAATAAACCAAAGTGAGTTATCTGCAGGAGGCCCTGGCGCATGAATCTGTGCAACGGGAGCGACCTCGGACCACCAGGGGCCGAGAGAACCACAGTCTCATGGGGCCGGACACTCAGGGTCAGGGGAAAATCCAATATATATCTGGTGATATCTCGGGTGCTATTAGAGATAGCGCAATAAATCAAAGTGCATTGTCTGTAGGAGGCCCTGGCGCATGAATCTGTGCAGCGGGAACCACCTCGGACAACCAGGGTCCGAGAAAATCACAGTCTCATGGGGCCGGACACTCAGGGTCAGGGGAAAATCCAATATATATCTGGTGATATTTTCGGGTGCTATTAGATACAGCGCAATAATCCAAAGTGAATTATCTGCAGGAGGCCCTAGATCATGAATCTGGGCAGCGGGAACGACCTCGGACCACCAGAGGCCGAGAAAACCACAGTCAAATGGGGCCGGACACTCAGGGTCAGGGAAAATCCAATATATATCTGGTGATATCTCGGGTGCTATTAGATACAGCGCAATAAACCAAAGTGAATTATCTGCAGGAGGCCCTGGCGCATGCATCTGTGCAGCGGGAACGACCTAGGACCACCAGGGGCCGAGAAAACCACCGTCTCATGGGGCCGGACACTCAGGGTCAGGGGAAAATCCAATATATATCTGGTGATATCTCGGCTGCTATTACCGATAGCGCAATAAACCAAAGTGAATTATCTGCAGCAGGCCCTGGCGCATGAATCTGTGCAACGGGAACGACCTCGGACCACCAGGGGCAGAGAAAACCACAGTCTCATGGGGCCGGACCCTCAGGGTCAGGGTAAAATCCAATATATATCTGGTGATATCTCTGGTGCTATTACAGATAGCGCAATAAATCAAAGTGCATTGTCTTTAGGAGGCCCTGGCGCATGACTCTGTACAGCGGGAACGACCTCGGACCACCAGGGGCCGCGAAAACCACCGTCTCATGGGGCCGGACACTCAGGGTCAGGGGAAAATCCAATATATATCTGGTGATATCTCGGGTGCTATTAGAGATAGCGCAATAAACCAAAGTGAATTATCTGCAGGAGGCCCTGGCGCATGAAACAGTGCAACGGGAACGACCTCGGACCACCAGGGGCCGAGAAAACCACAGTCTCATGGGGCCGGACCCTCAGGGTCAGGGTAAAATCCAATATATATCTGGTGATATCTCTGGTGCTATTACAGATAGCGCAATAAATCAAAGTGCATTGTCTGTAGGATGCCCTGGCGCACGAGTCTGTGCAGCGGGAACGACCTCGGACCACCAGGGGCCGAGAAAACCACCGTCTCATGGGGCCAGACACTCAGGGTCAGTGAAAAATCCAATATATATCTGGTGATATCTCGGGTGCTATTACAGATAGCGCAATAAATCAAAGTGCATTGTCTGTAGGAGGCCCTGATGCATGAATCTGTGCAGCGGGAACGACCTCTGACCACCAGGGGCCGAGAAAACCACAGTCTCATGGGGCCGGACACTCAGGTTCAGGGGAAAATCCAATATATATCTGGTGATATCTCGGCTGCTATTAGAGATAGCGCAATAAACCAAATTGAATTATCTGCAGGAGGCCCTGGCGCATGAATCTGTGCAACGGGAACGATCTCGGACCACCAGGGGCCGAGAAAACCACCGTCTCATGGGGCTGGACACTCAGGGTGAGGGAAATATCCAATATATATCTGGTGATATCTCGGGTGCTATTACAGATAGCGCAATAAATCAAAGTGCATTGTCTGCAGGAGGCCCTGGCGCATGAATCTGTGCAACGGGAACGACCTCGGACCACCAGGGGCCGAGTAAACCACAGTCTCATGGGGCCGGACACTCAAGGTCAGGGGAAAATCCAATATATATCTGGTGATATCTCGGGTGCTATTACAGATAGCGCAATAAATCAAAGTGCATTGTCTGTAGGAGGCCCTGGCGCACGAATCTGTGCAGCGGGAACGACACCGGACCACCAGGGGCCGAGAAAACCACCGTCTCATGGGGCCGGACACTCAGGGTCAGGGTAAAATCCAATATATATCTGGTGATATCTCGGGTCCTATTACAGATAGCGCAATAAATCAAAGTGCATTGTCTGTAGGAGGCCCTGGCGCATGAATCTGTGCAGCGGGAACGACCTCGGACCACCATCGGCCGAGAAAACCACAGTCTCATGGGGCCGGACACTCAGGGTCAGGGAAAAATCCAAAATATATCTGGTGATATCTCGGGTACTATTAGAGATAGCGCAGTAAACCAAAGTGAATTGTCTGCAGGAGGCCCTGGCGCATGAATCTGTGCAGCCGGAACGACCTCGGACCACCAGGGGCCGAGAAAACCACAGTCTCATGGGGCCGGACACTCAGGGTCAGGGGAAAATCCAATATATATCTGGTGATATCTCGGGTGCTATTACAGATAGCGCAATAAATCAAAGTGCATTGTCTGTAGGAGGCCCTGGCGCATGAATCTGTGCAGCGGGAACCACCTCGGACCACCAGGGTCCGAGAAAATCACAGTCTCATGGGGCCGGACACTCAGGGTCAGGGGAAAATCCAATATATATCTGGTGATATCTCGGGTGCTATTAGAGATAGCGCAATAAACCAAAGGGAATTGTCTGCAGGAGGCCCTGGCGCATGAATCTGTGCAACGGGAACGACCTCGGACCACCAGGGGCCGAGTAAACCACAGTCTCATGGGGCCGGACACTCAAGGTCAGGGGAAAATCCAATATATATCTGGTGATATCTCGGGTGCTATTACAGATAGCGCAATAAATCAAAGTGCATTGTCTGTAGGAGGCCCTGGCGCACGAATCTGTGCAGCGGGAACGACACCGGACCACCAGGGGCCGAGAAAACCACCGTCTCATGGGGCCGGACACTCAGGGTCAGGGTAAAATCCAATATATATCTGGTGATATCTCGGGTCCTATTACAGATAGCGCAATAAATCAAAGTGCATTGTCTGTAGGAGGCCCTGGCGCATGAATCTGTGCAGCGGGAACGACCTCGGACCACCATCGGCCGAGAAAACCACAGTCTCATGCGGCCGGACACTCAGGGTCAGGGAAAAATCCAAAATATATCTGGTGATATCTCGGGTACTATTAGAGATAGCGCAGTAAACCAAAGTGAATTGTCTGCAGGGTGCCCTGGCGCATGAATCTGTGCAGCCGGAACGACCTCGGACCACCAGGGGCCGAGAAAACCACAGTCTCATGGGGCCGGACACTCAGGGTCAGGGTAAAATCCAATATATATCTGGTGATATCTCGGGTGCTATTACAGATAGCGCAATAAATCAAAGTGTATTGTCTGTAGGAGGCCCTGGCGCATGAATCTGTGCAGCGGGAACGACCTCAGACCACCAGGGGCCTAGAAAACCACAGTCTCATGGGGCCGGACACTCAGGGTCAGGGGAAAATCCAATATATATCTGGTGATATCTCGGGTGCTCTTACAGATAGCGCACTAAACCAATGTGAGTTATCTGCAGGGGCCCTGGCGCATGAATCTGTGCTGTGGGAACGGCCTCGGAAAACCAGGGGCCGAGAAAACCACCGACACATGCGGCCGGACTGTCAGGGTCAGTGAAAAATCCAATATATATCTGGTTATATCTCGGGTGCTATTAGAGATAGCGCACTAAACCAAAGCGAATTATCTATAGGAGGCCCTGGCGCATGAATCTGTGCAGCAGGAACGACCTCGGAGCACCAGGGGCCGAGAAAACCACCGACACATGGGGCCGGACTGTCAGTGTCAGGGAAAAATCCAATATATATCTGGTGTTATCTCGGGTGCTATTACAGATAGCGCAATAAACCAAAGTGAATTATCTGCAGGAGGCCCTGGCGCATGAATCTGGGCAGCGGGAACGACCTCGGACCACCAGGGGCCGAGAGAACCACAGTCTCATGGGGCCGGACACACAGGGTCAGGGGAAAATCCAATATATATCTGGTGATATCTCGGGTGATATTAGAGATAGCGAAATAAATCAAAGTGCATTGTCTGTAGGAGGCCCTGGCGCATGAATCTGTGCAGCGGGAACGACCTCGGACCACCATCGGCAGAGAAAACCACAGTCTCATGGGGTCGGACACTCAGGGTCAGGGAAAAATCCAATATATATCTGGTGATATCTCGGGTACTATTAGAGATAGCGCAGTAAACCAAAGTGAATTATCTGCAGGAGGCACTGGCGCATGAATCTGTGCTGCGGGAACGTCCTCGGACCTCCAGGGGCCGAGACAAGCACCGTCTCATGGGGCCGGACACTCAGGGTCAGGGTAAAATCCAATATATATCTGGTGATATCTCTGGTGCTATTACAGATAGCGCAATAAATCAAAGTGCATTGTCTGTAGGAGGCCCTGGCGCACGAGTCTGTGCAGCGGGAACGACCTCGGACCACCAGGGGCCGAGAAAACCACCGTCTCATGGGGCCAGACACTCAGGGTCAGTGAAAAATCCAATATATATCTGGTGATATCTCGGGTGCTATTAGAGATAGCGCAATAAACCAAAGGGAATTGTCTGCAGGAGGCCCTGGCGCATGAATCTGTGCAACGGGAACGACCTCGGACCACCAGGGGCCGAGTAAACCACAGTCTCATGGGGCCGGACACTCAAGGTCAGGGGAAAATCCAATATATATCTGGTGATATCTCGGGTGCTATTACAGATAGCGCAATAAATCAAAGTGCATTGTCTGTAGGAGGCCCTGGCGCACGAATCTGTGCAGCGGGAACGACACCGGACCACCAGGGGCCGAGAAAACCACCGTCTCATGGGGCCGGACACTCAGGGTCAGGGTAAAATCCAATATATATCTGGTGATATCTCGGGTCCTATTACAGATAGCGCAATAAATCAAAGTGCATTGTCTGTAGGAGGCCCTGGCGCATGAATCTGTGCAGCGGGAACGACCTCGGACCACCATCGGCAGAGAAAACCACAGTCTCATGGGGCCGGACACTCAGGGTCAGGGAAAAATCCAAAATATATCTGGTGATATCTCGGGTACTATTAGAGATAGCGCAGTAAACCAAAGTGAATTGTCTGCAGGGGGCCCTGGCGCATGAATCTGTGCAGCCGGAACGACCTCGGACCACCAGGGGCCGAGAAAACCACAGTCTCATGGGGCCGGACACTCAGGATCAGGGTAAAATCCAATATATATCTGGTGATATCTCGGGTGCTATTACAGATAGCGCAATAAATCAAAGTGTATTGTCTGTAGGAGGCCCTGGCGCATGAATCTGTGCAGCGGGAACGACCTCCGACCACCAGGGGCCTAGAAAACCACAGTCTCATGGGGCCGGACACTCAGGGTCAGGGGAAAATCCAATATATATCTGGTGATATCTCGGGTGCTCTTACAGATAGCGCACTAAACCAATGTGAATTATCTGCAGGGGCCCTGGCGCATGAATCTGTGCTGTGGGAACGGCCTCGGAAAACCAGGGGCCGAGAAAACCACCGACACATGCGGCCGGACTGTCAGGGTCAGTGAAAAATCCAATATATATCTGGTTATATCTCGGGTGCTATTAGAGATAGCGCACTAAACCAAAGCGAATTATCTATAGGAGGCCCTGGCGCATGAATCTGTGCAGCAGGAACGACCTCGGAGCACCAGGGGCCGAGAAAACCACCGACACATGGGGCCGGACTGTCAGTGTCAGGGAAAAATCCATTATATATCTGGTGTTATCTCGGGTGCTATTACAGATAGCGCAATAAACCAAAGTGAATTATCTGCAGGAGGCCCTGGCGCATGAATCTGGGCAGCGGGAACGACCTCGGACCACCAGGGGCCGAGAGAACCACAGTCTCATGGGGCCGGACACACAGGGTCAGGGGAAAATCCAATATATATCTGGTGATATCTCGGGTGATATTAGAGATAGCGCAATAAACCAAAGTCAATTATCTGCAGGAGGCCCTGGCGCATGAATCTGTGCAGCGGGAACGACCTCGGACCACCAGGGGCCGAGAAAACCACCGTCTCATGGGGCCGGACACTCAGGGTCAGGGGAAAATCCAATATATATCTGATGATATCTCGGGTGCTATTACAGATAGCGCAATAAACCAGAGGGAATTATCTATAGAAGGCCCTGGCGCATGAATCTGTGCAGCGGGAACGACCTCGGAGCACCAGGGGCCGAGAAAACCACCGACACATGGGGCCGGACTGTCAGTGTCAGGGAAAAATCCAATATATATCTGGTGTTATCTCGGGTGCTATTACAGATAGCGCAATAAACCAAAGTGAATTATCTGCAGGAGGCCCTGGCGCATGAATCTGGGCAGCGGGAACGACCTCGGACCACCAGGGTCCGAGAAAACCACAGTCTCATGGGGCCGGACACTCAGGGTCAGGGGAAAATCCAATATATATCTGGTGTTATCTCGGGTGCTATTACAGATAGCGCAATAAATCAAAGTGCATTGTCTGTAGGAGGCCCTGGCGCATGAATCTGTGCAGCGGGAACCACCTCGGACCACCAGGGTCCGAGAAAATCACAGTCTCATGGGGCCGGACACTCAGGGTCAGTGGAAAATCCAATATATATCTGGTGATATCTCGGGTGCTATTAGAGATAGCGCAATAAACCAAAGTGAATTGTCTGCAGGAGGCCCTGGCGCATGAATCTGTGCAACGGGAACGACCTCGGACAACCAGGGGCCGAGTAAACCACAGTCTCATGGGGCCGGACACTCAAGGTCAGGGGAAAATCAAATATATATCTGGTGATATCTCGGGTGCTATTAGAGATACCGCAATAAACCAAAGTGAATTATCTGCAGGAGGCCCTGTCGCATGTATCTGTGCAGCGGGAACGATCTCGGACCAACAGGGGCCGAGAAAACCACCGACACATGGGGTCGCACTCCCAAGGTCATGTAAAAACCCAGGATGTATCTGATGATATCTCGGGTGCTATTACAGTTAGCGCAATAAATCAATGTGCATTGTCTGTAGGAGGCACTGGCGAATGAATCTGTGCAGCAGGAACGACCTCGGACCACCAGGGGCCGAGAAAATTACAGATATTCGGAATCCGTCACCCATGGTCATGTAAAAATCCAGCATATATCTGGTGATATCTCGGGTGCTATTACAGATAGCGCAATAAATCAAAGTGTATTGTCTGTAGGAGGCCCTGGCGCATGAATCTGTGCAGCGGGAACGACCTCAGACCACCAGGGGCCTAGAAAACCACAGTCTCATGGGGCCGGACACTCAGGGTCAGGGGAAAATCCAATATATATCTGGTGATATCTCGGGTGCTCTTACAGATAGCGCACTAAACCAATGTGAATTATCTGCAGGGGCCCTGGCGCATGAATCTGTGCTGTGGGAACGGCCTCGGAAAACCAGGGGCCGAGAAAACCACCGACACATGCGGCCGGACTGTCAGGGTCAGTGAAAAATCCAATATATATCTGGTTATATCTCGGGTGCTATTAGAGATAGCGCACTAAACCAAAGCGAATTATCTATAGGAGGCCGTGGCGCATGAATCTGTGCAGCAGGAACGACCTCGGAGCACCAGGGGCCGAGAAAACCACCGACACATGGGGCCGGACTGTCAGTGTCAGGGAAAAATCCAATATATATCTGGTGTTATCTCGGGTGCTATTACAGATAGCGCAATAAACCAAAGTGAATTATCTGCAGGAGGCCCTGGCGCATGAATCTGGGCAGCGGGAACGACCTCGGACCACCAGGGGCCGAGAGAACCACAGTCTCATGGGGCCGGACACACAGGGTCAGGGGAAAATCCAATATATATCTGGTGATATCTCGGGTGATATTAGAGATAGCGCAATAAACCAAAGTCAATTATCTGCAGGAGGCCCTGGCGCATGAATCTGTGCAGCGGGAACGACCTCGGACCACCAGGGGCCGAGAAAACCACCGTCTCATGGGGCCGGACACTCAGGGTCAGGGGAAAATCCAATATATATCTGATGATATCTCGGGTGCTATTACAGATAGCGCAATAAACCAGCGGGAATTATCTATAGAAGGCCCTGGCGCATGAATCTGTGCAGCGGGAACGACCTCGGAGCACCAGGGGCCGAGAAAACCACCGACACATGGGACCGGACTGTCAGTGTCAGGGAAAAATCCAATATATATCTGGTGTTATCTCGGGTGCTATTACAGATAGCGCAATAAACCAAAGTGAATTATCTGCAGGAGGCCCTGGCGCATGAATCTGGGCAGCGGGAACGACCTCGGACCACCAGGGGCCGAGAAAACAACCTTCTCATGGGTCCGGACACTCAGGGTCAGGGGAAAATCCAATATATATATTGTGATATCTCGGGTGCTATTAGAGATAGCGCAATAAACCAAAGTGAATTATCTGCAGGTCGCCCTGGCGCATAATTCTGTGCAGCGGGAACGACCTCGGACCACCAGGGGCCGAGAAAACCACAGTCTCATGGGGCCGGACACTCAGGGTCAGAGAAAAATCCAATATATATCTGGTGATGTCTCGGGTGCTATTACAGATAGCGCAATAAACCAAAGTGAATTATCTGCAGGAGGTCCTGGCGCAAGAATCTGGGCAGCGGGAAAGACCTCGGACCACCAGGGGCCGAGAAAACCACAGTCTCATGGGGCCGGACACACAGGGTCAGGGGAAAATCCAATATATATCTGGTGATATCTCGGGTGATATTAGAGATGGCGCAATAAACCAAAGTCAATTATCTGCAGGAGGCCCTGGCGCATGAATCTGTGCAGCGGGAACGACCTCGGACCACCAGGGGCCGAGAAAACCACCGTCTCATGGGGCCGGACACTCAGGGTCAGGGGAAAAACCAGTATATATCTGATGATATCTCGGGTGCTATTACAGATAGCGCAATAAACCAGAGGGAATTATCTGCAGGAGGCCCCGGTGCATGAATCTGTGCAGCGGGAACCACCTCGGACCACCAGGAGCCGAGAAAACCACCGACACATGGGGCCGGACTGTCAGTGTCAGGGAAAAATCCAATATATATCTGGTGTTATCTCGGGTGCTATTACAGATAGCGCAATAAACCAAAGTGAATTATCTGCAGGAGGCCCTGGCGCATGAATCTGGGCAGCAGCAACGACGTCGGCACACCAGGGGCCGAGAAAACCATCGACACGTGCGACCGGACTGTCAGGGTCAAGGAAAAATCCAATATATATCTGGTGATATCTCGGGTGCTATTAGAGATAGCGCAATAAATCAAAGTGAATTATCTGCAGGGGGCACTGGCGCATGAATCTGAGAAGCGGGACCGACCACGGACCACGAGGGACCGAGAAAACCATCGACACATGGGGCCGGTCACTCAGGGTCAGGGAAAAATCCAATATATATCTGGAGATATCTCGGGTGCTATTAGAGATACCGCAATAAACCAAAGTGAATTATCTGCAGGAGGCCCTGTCGCATGTATCTGTGCAGCGGGAACGATCTCGGACCAACAGGGGCCGAGAAAACCACCGCCACATGGGGTCGCACTCCCAAGGTCATGTAAAAACCCAGGATGTATCTGATGATATCTCGGGTGCTATTAGAGTTAGCGCAATAAATCAATGTGCATTGTCTGTAGGAGGCACTGGCGAATGAATCTGTGCAGCAGGAACGACCTCGGACCACCAGGGGCCGAGAAAATTACAGATATTCGGAATCCGTCACCCATGGTCATGTAAAAATCCAGCATATATCTGGTGATATCTCGGGTGCTATTACAGATAGCGCAATAAACCAAAGTGCTTTGTCTGCGGGAGGCCCTGTTGCATGAATCTGTGCAGCGGCAACGACGTCGAACCACCAGGGGCCGAGAAAATCACCGTCTCATGGGGCCAGACACTCAGGGTCAGGGAAAAATCAAATATATATCTGGTGATATCTCGGCTGCTATTAGAGATAGCGCAATAAACGAAAGTGAATTATCTGCAGGAGGCCCTGGCGCATGCATCTGTGCAGCGGGAACGACCTCGGACCACCAGGGGCCGAGAAAACCACCGTCTCATGGGGCTGGACACTCAGGGTGAGGGAAATATCCAATATATATCTGGTGATATCTCGGGTGCTATTACAGATAGCGCAATAAATCAAAGTGCATTGTCTGTAGGAGGCCCTGGCGCATGAATCTGTGCAGCGGGAACCACCTCGGACCACCAGGGTCAGAGAAAATCACAGTCTCATGGGGCCGGACACTCAGGGTCAGGGTAAAATCCAATATATATCTGGTGATATCTCGGGTCCTATTACAGATAGCGCAATAAATCAAAGTGCATTGTCTGTAGGAGGCCCTGGCGCATGAATCTGAGCAACGGGAACGACCTCGGACCACCAGGGGCCGAGTAAACCACAGTCTCATGGGGCCGGACACTCAAGGTCAGGGGAAAATCCAATATATATCTGGTGATATCTCGGGTCCTATTACAGATAGCGCAATAAATCAAAGTGCATTGTCTGTAGGAGGCCCTGGCGCATGAATCTGTGCAGCGGGAACGACCTCGGACCACCATCGGCCGAGAAAACCACAGTCTCATGGGGCCGGACACTCAGGGTCAGGGAAAAATCCAATATATATCTGGTGATATCTCGGGTACTATTAGAGATAGCGCAGTAAACCAAAGTGAATTATCTATAGGAGGCCCTGGCGCATGAACCTGTGCAGCAGGAACGACCTCGGAGCACCAGGGGCCGAGAAAACCACCGACACATGGGGCCGGACTGTCAGTGTCAGGGAAAAATCCAATATATATCTGGTGTTATCTCGGGTGCTATTACAGATAGCGCAATAAACCAAAGTGAATTATCTGCAGGAGGCCCTGGCGCATGAATCTGTGCTGTGGGAACGGCCTCGGAAAACCAGGGGCCGAGAAAACCACCGACACATGGGGCCGGACTGTCAGGGTCAGTGAAAAATCCAATATATATCTGGTGATATCTCGGGTGCTATTGGAGATAGCGCACTAAACCAAAGCGAATTATCTGTAGGAGGCCCTGACGCATGAATCTGTGCAGCGGGAACGACCTCGGACCACCAGGGGCCGTGAAAACCACCGTCTCATGGGGCCGGACACTCAGGGTCAGGGGAAAATCCAATATATATCTGATGATATCTCGGGTGCTATTACAGATAGCGCAATAAATCAAAGTACATTGTCTGTGGGAGGCCGTGGCGCATGAATCTGGGCAGCGGGAACGACATCGGACCACCAGGGGCCGAGAAGACCACCGTCTCATGGGGCCGGACTGTCAGTGTCAGGGAAAAATCCAATATATATCTGGTGTTATCTCGGGTGCTATTACAGATAGCGCAATAAACCAAAGTGAATTATCTGCAGGAGGCCCTGGCGCATGAATCTGGGCAGCGGGAACGACCTCGGACCACCAGGGGCCGAGAAAACCACAGTCTCATGGGGCCGGACACTCAGGGTCAGGGGAAAATCCAATATATATCTGGTGTTATCTCGGGTGCTATTACAGATAGCGCAATAAATCAAAGTGCATTGTCTGTAGGAGGCCCTGGCGTATGAATCTGTGCAGCGGGAACCACCTCGGACCACCAGGGTCCGAGAAAATCACAGTCTCATGGGGCCGGACACTCAGGGTCAGTGGAAAATCCAATATATATCTGGTGATATCTCGGGTGCTATTACAGATAGCGCAATAAACCAGAGGGAATTATCTATAGAAGGCCCTGGCGCATGAATCTGTGCAGCGGGAACGACCTCGGAGCACCAGGGGCCGAGAAAACCACCGACACATGGGGCCGGACTGTCAGTGTCAGGGAAAAATCCAATATATATCTGGTGTTATCTCGGGTGCTATTACAGATAGCGCAATAAACCAAAGTGAATTATCTGCAGGAGGCCCTGGCGCATGAATCTGGGCAGCGGGAACGACCTCGGACCACCAGGGGCCGAGAAAACAACCTTCTCATGGGTCCGGACACTCAGGGTCAGGGGAAAATCCAATATATATATTGTGATATCTCGGGTGCTATTAGAGATAGCGCAATAAACCAAAGTGAATTATCTGCAGGTCGCCCTGGCGCATGATTCTGTGCAGCGGGAACGACCTCGGACCACCAGGGGCCGAGAAAACCACAGTCTCATGGGGCCGGACACTCAGGGTCAGAGAAAAATCCAATATATATCTGATGATGTCTCGGGTGCTATTACAGATAGCGCAATAAACCAAAGTGAATTATCTGCAGGAGGCCCTGGCGCAAGAATCTGGGCAGCGGGAAAGACCTCGGACCACCAGAGGCCGAGAAAACCACAGTCTCATGGGGCCGGACACACAGGGTCAGGGGAAAATCCAATATATATCTGGTGATATCTCGGGTGATATTAGAGATAGCGCAATAAACCAAAGTCAATTATCTGCAGGAGGCCCTGGCGCATGAATCTGTGCAGCGGGAACGACCTCGGACCACCAGGGGCCGAGAAAACCACCGTCTCATGGGGCCGGACACTCAGGGTCAGGGGAAAAACCAATATATATCTGATGATATCTCGGGTGCTATTACAGACAGCGCAATAAACCAGAGGGAATTATCTGCAGGAGGCCCCGGTGCATGAATCTGTGCAGCGGGAACCACCTCGGACCACCAGGAGCCGAGAAAACCACCGACACATGGGGCCGGACTGTCAGTGTCAGGGAAAAATCCAATATATATCTGGTGTTATCTCGGGTGCTATTACAGATAGCGCAATAAACCAAAGTGAATTATCTGCAGGAGGCCCTGGCGCATGAATCTGGGCAGCAGCAACGACGTCGGCACACCAGGGGCCGAGAAAACCATCGACACGTGCGACCGGACTGTCAGGGTCAAGGAAAAATCCAATATATATCTGGTGATATCTCGGGTGCTATTAGAGATAGCGCAATAAATCAAAGTGAATTATCTGCAGGGGGCACTGGCGCATGAATCTGAGAAGCGGGACCGACCACGGACCACGAGGGACCGAGAAAACCATCGACACATGGGGCCGGTCACTCAGGGTCAGGGAAAAATCCAATATATATCTGGAGATATCTCGGGTGCTATTAGAGATACCGCAATAAACCAAAGTGAATTATCTGCAGGAGGCCCTGTCGCATGTATCTGTGCAGCGGGAACGATCTCGGACCAACAGGGGCCGAGAAAACCACCGACACATGGGGTCGCACTCCCAAGGTCATGTAAAAACCCAGGATGTATCTGATGATATCTCGGGTGCTATTAGAGTTAGCGCAATAAATCAATGTGCATTGTCTGTAGGAGGCACTGGCGAATGAATCTGTGCAGCAGGAACGACCTCGGACCACCAGGGGCCGAGAAAATTACACATATTCGGAATCCGTCACCCATGGTCATGTAAAAATCCAGCATATATCTGGTGATATCTCGGGTGCTATTACAGATAGCGCAATAAACCAAAGTGCTTTGTCTGCGGGAGGCCCTGTCGCATGAATCTGTGCAGCGGCAACCACGTCGAACCACCAGGGGCCGAGAAAACCACCGTCTCATGGGGCCAGACACTCAGGGTCAGGGAAAAATCAAATATATATCTGGTGATATCTCGGCTGCTATTAGAGATAGCGCAATAAACGAAAGTGAATTATCTGCAGGAGGCCCTGTCGCATGCATCTGTGCAGCGGGAACGACCTCGGACCACCAGGGGCCGAGAAAACCACCGTCTCATGGGGCTGGACACTCAGGGTGAGGGAAATATCCAATATATATCTGGTGATATCTCGGGTGCTATTACAGATAGCGCAATAAATCAAAGTGCATTGTCTGTAGGAGGCCCTGGCGCATGAATCTGTGCAGCGGGAACCACCTCGGACCACCAGGGTCCGAGAAAATCACAGTCTCATGGGGCCGGACACTCAGGGTCAGGATAAAATCCAATATATATCTGGTGATATCTCGGGTCCTATTACAGATAGCGCAATAAATCAAAGTGCATTGTCTGTAGGAGGCCCTGGCGCATGAATCTGTGCAACGGGAACGACCTCGGACCACCAGGGGCCGAGTAAACCACAGTCTCATGGGGCCGGACACTCAAGGTCAGGGGAAAATCCAATATATATCTGGTGATATCTCGGGTCCTATTACAGATAGCGCAATAAATCAAAGTGCATTGTCTGTAGGAGGCCCTGGCGCATGAATCTGTGCAGCGGGAACGACCTCGGACCACCATCGGCCGAGAAAACCACAGTCTCATGGGGCCGGACACTCAGGGTCAGGGAAAAATCCAATATATATCTGGTGATATCTCGGGTACTATTAGAGATAGCGCAGTAAACCAAAGTGAATTATCTATAGGAGGCCCTGGCGCATGAACCTGTGCAGCAGGAACGACCTCGGAGCACCAGGGGCCGAGAAAACCACCGACACATGGGGCCGGACTGTCAGTGGCAGGGAAAAATCCAATATATATCTGGTGTTATCTCGGGTGCTATTACAGATAGCGCAATAAACCAAAGTGAATTATCTGCAGGAGGCCCTGGCGCATGAATCTGTGCTGTGGGAACGGCCTCGGAAAACCAGGGGCCGAGAAAACCACCGACACATGGGGCCGGACTGTCAGGGTCAGTGAAAAATCCAATATATATCTGGTGATATCTCGGGTGCTATTGGAGATAGCGCACTAAACCAAAGCGAATTATCTGTAGGAGGCCCTGACGCATGAATCTGTGCAGCGGGAACGACCTCGGACCACCAGGGGCCGTGAAAACCACCGTCTCATGGGGCCGGACAATCAGGGTCAGGGGAAAATCCAATATATATCTGATGATATCTCGGGTGCTATTACAGATAGTGCAATAAACCAAAGTGAATTATCTATAGGAGGCCCTGGCGCATGAATCTGTGCAGCGGGAACGACCTCGGAGCACCAGGGGCCGAGAAAACCACCGACACATGGGGCCGGACTGTCAGTGTCAGGGAAAAATCCAATATATATCTGGTGTTATCTCGGGTGCTATTACAGATAGCGCAATAAACCAAAGTGAATTATCTGCAGGAGGCCCTGGCGCATGAATCTGGGCAGCGGGAACGACCTCGGACCACCAGGGGCCGAGAAAACCACAGTCTCATGGGGCCGGACACTCAGGGTCAGGGGAAAATCCAATATATATCTGGTGTTATCTCGGGTGCTATTACAGATAGCGCAATAAATCAAAGTGCATTGTCTGTAGGAGGCCCTGGCGCATGAATCTGTGCAGCGGGAACCACCTCGGACCACCAGGGTCCGAGAAAATCACAGTCTCATGGGGCCGGACACTCAGGGTCAGTGGAAAATCCAATATATATCTGGTGATATCTCGGGTGCTATTAGAGATAGCGCAATAAACCAAAGTGAATTGTCTGCAGGAGGCCCTGGCGCATGAATCTGTGCAACGGGAACGACCTCGGACAACCAGGGGCCGAGTAAACCACAGTCTCATGGGGCCGGACACTCAAGGTCAGGGGAAAATCAAATATATATCTGGTGATATCTCGGGTGCTATTAGAGATACCGCAATAAACCAAAGTGAATTATCTGCAGGAGGCCCTGTCGCATGTATCTGTGCAGCGGGAACGATCTCGGACCAACAGGGGCCGAGAAAACCACCGTCTCATGGGGCCGGACACTCAGGGTCAGGGAAAAATCCAATATATATCTGGTGATATCTAGGGTGCTATTAGAGATAGCGCAATAAATCAAAGTGCATTGTCTGTAGGAGGCCCTGGCGCATGAATCTGTGCAGAGGGAACGACCTCGGAGCACCATCGGCAGAGAAAACCACAGTCTCATGGGGTCGGACACTCAGGGTCAGGGAAAAATCCAATATATATCTGGTGATATCTCGGGTGCAATTACAGATAGCGCAATAAATCAAAGTGCATTGTCTGTCGGAGGACCTGGCGCACGAATCTGTGCAGCGGGAACGACCTCGGACCACCAGGGGCCGAGAAAACCACCGTCTCATGGGGCCGGACACTCAGGGTCAGTGAAAAATCCAATATATATCTGGTGATATCTCGGGTGCTATTACAGATAGCGCAATAAATCAAAGTGCATTGTCTGTCGGAGGACCTGGCGCACGAATCTGTGCAGCGGGAACGACCTCGGACCACCAGGGGCCGAGAAAACCACCGTCTCATGGGGCCGGACACTCAGGGTCAGTGAAAAATCCAATATATATCTGGTGATATCTCGGGTGCTATTACAGATAGCGCAATAAATCAAAGTGCATTGTCTGTAGGAGGCCCTGGCGTATGAATCTGTGCAGCGGGAACGACCTCGGACCACCAGGGGCCGAGAAAACCACAGTCCCATGGGGCCGGACACTCAGGGTCAGGGGAAAATCCAATATATATCTGGTGATATCTCGGGTGCTATTAGAGATAGCGCAATAAATCAAAGTGCATTGTCTGTAGGAGGCCCTGGCGCATGAATCTGTGCAGCGGGAAAGTCCTCGGACCTCCAGGGGCCGAGACAACCACCGTCTCATGGGGCCGGACACTCAGGGTCAGGGTAAAATCCAATATATATCTGGTGATATCTCGGGTGCTATTACAGATAGCGCAATAAATCAAAGTGCATTGTCTGTAGGAGGCCCTGGCGCACGAATCTGTGCAGCGGGAACGACCTCGGACCACCAGGGGCCGAGAAGACCACCGTCTCATGGGGCCGGCCACTCAGGGTCAGGGGAAAATCCAATATATATCTGATGATATCTCGGGTGCTATTACAGATAGTGCAATAAACCAAAGTGAATTATCTATAGGAGGCCCTGGCGCATGAATCTGTGCAGCGGGAACGACCTCGGAGCACCAGGGGCCGAGAAAACCACCGACACATGGGGCCGGACTGTCAGTGTCAGGGAAAAATCCAATATATATCTGGTGTTATCGCGGGTGCTATTACAGATAGCGCAATAAACCAAAGTGAATTATCTGCAGGAGGCCCTGGCGCATGAATCTGGGCAGCGGGAACGACCTCGGACCACCAGGGGCCGAGAAAACCACAGTCTCATGGGGCCGGACACTCAGGGTCAGGGGAAAATCCAATATATATCTGGTGTTATCTCGGGTGCTATTACAGATAGCGCAATAAATCAAAGTGCATTGTCTGTAGGAGGCCCTGGCGCATGAATCTGTGCAGCGGGAACCACCTCGGACCACCAGGGTCCGAGAAAATCACAGTCTCATGGGGCCGGACACTCAGGGTCAGTGGAAAATCCAATATATATCTGGTGATATCTCGGGTGCTATTAGAGATAGCGCAATAAACCAAAGTGAATTGTCTGCAGGAGGCCCTGGCGCATGAATCTGTGCAACGGGAACGACCTCGGACAACCAGGGGCCGAGTAAACCACAGTCTCATGGGGCCGGACACTCAAGGTCAGGGGAAAATCAAATATATATCTGGTGATATCTCGGGTGCTATTAGAGATACCGCAATAAACCAAAGTGAATTATCTGCAGGCGGCCCTGTCGCATGTATCTGTGCAGCGGGAACGATCTCGGACCAACAGGGGCCGAGAAAACCACCGACACATGGGGTCGCACTCCCAAGGTCATGTAAAAACCCAGGATGTATCTGATGATATCTCGGGTGCTATTAGAGTTAGCGCAATAAATCAATGTGCATTGTCTGTAGGAGGCACTGGCGAATGAATCTGTGCAGCAGGAACGACCTCGGACCACCAGGGGCCGAGAAAATTACAGATATTCGGAATCCGTCACCCATGGTCATGTAAAAATCCAGCATATATCTGGTGATATCTCGGGTGCTATTACAGATAGCGCAATAAACCAAAGTGCTTTGTCTGCGGGAGGCCCTGTCGCATGAATCTGTGCAGCGGCAACGACGTCGGACAACCAGGGGCCGAGTAAACCACAGTCTCATGGGGCCGGCCACTCAGGGTCAGGGGAAAATCCAATATATATCTGGTGATATCTCGGGTGCTATTAGAGATAGCGCAATAAGCCAAAGGGAATTAACTGCAGGAGGCCCTGGCGCATGCATCTGTGCAGCGGGAACGACCTAGGACCACCAGGGGCCGAGAAAACCACCGTCTCATGGGGCCGGACACTCAGGGTCAGGGAAAAATCCAATATATATCTGGTGATATCTAGGGTGCTATTAGAGATAGCGCAATAAAACAAAGTGAGATATCTGCAGGAGGCCCTGGTGCCTGAATCTGTGCAGCGGGAACGACCTCGGACCACCAGGGGCCGAGAAAACCACAGTCTCATGGGGCCGGACACTCAGGGTCAGTGAAAAATCCAATATATATCTGGTGATATCTCGGGTGCTATTACAGATAGCGCAATAAATCAAAGTACATTGTCTGTGGGAGGCCGTGGCGCATGAATCTGGGCAGCGGGAACGACATCGGACCACCAGGGGCCGAGAAGACCACCGTCTCATGGGGCCGGCCACTCAGGGTCAGGGGAAAATCCAATATATATCTGGTGATATCTCGGGTGCTATTAGAGATAGCGCAGTAAGCCAAAGGGAATTAACTGCAGGAGGCCCTGGCGCATGCATCTGTGCAGCGGGAACGACCTAGGACCACCAGGGACCGAGAAAACCACCGTCTCATGGGGCCGGACACTCAGGGTCAGTGAAAAATCCAATATATATCGGGTGATATCTCGGGTGCTATTACACATAGCGCAATAAATCAAAGTTCATTGTCTGTAGGAGGCCCTGGCGCATGAATCAGTGCAGCGGGAACGACCTCGGACCACCAGGGGCCGAGACAACCACCGTCTCATGGGGCCGGACACTCATGGTCAGGGTAAAATCCAATATATATCGGGTGATATCTCGGGTGCTATTACATATAGCGCACTAAATCAAAGTGCAATGTCTGTAGGAAGCCCTGGCTCAGGAATCTGTGCAACGGGAACGACCTCGGACCACCAGGGGCCGAGAAAACCACCGTCTCATGGGGCCGGACACTCAGGGTCAGTGAGAAATCCAATATATATCTGGTGATATCTCGGGTGCTATTACAGATAGCGCAATAAATCAAAGTGCATTGTCTGTAGGAGGCCCTGGCGTATGAATCTGTGCAGCGGGAACGACCTCGGACCACCAGGGGCCGAGAAAACCACAGTCCCATGGGGCCGGACACTCAGGGTCAGTGAAAAATCCAATATATATCTGGTGATATCTCGGGTGCTATTACAGATAGCGCAATAAGCCAACGGGAATTATCTGCAGGAGGCCCTGGCGCATGCATCTGTGCAGCGGGAACGACCTAGGACCACCAGGGGCCGAGAAAACCACCGTCTCATGGGGCCGGACACTCAGGGTCAGTGAAAAATCCAATATATATCTGCCGATATCTCGGGTGCTATTACAGATAGCGCAATAAATCAAAGTGCATTGTCTGCAGGAGGCCCTGGCGCACGAATCTGTGCAGCGGGAACGACCTCGGACCACCAGGGGCCGAGAAAACCACCGTCTCATGGGGCCGGACACTCAGGGTCAGTGAAAAATCCAATATATATCTGCTGATATCTCGGGTGCTATTACAGAAAGCGCAATAAATGAAAGTGCATTGTCTGTAGGAGGCCGTGGCGCATGAATCTGCGCAGCGGGAACGACCTCGGACCACCAGGGGCCGTTAGAAAACCACAGTCTCATGGGGCCGGACACTCAGGGTCAGTGAAAAATCCAATATATATCTGGTGATATCTCGGGTGCAATTACAGATAGCGCAATAATTCAAAGTGCATTGTCTGTAGGAGGACCTGGCGCACGAATCTGTGCAGCGGGAACGACCTCGGACCACCAGGGGCCGAGAAAACCACAGTCTCATGGGGCCGGACACTCAGGGTCAGTGAAAAATCCAATATATATCTGGTGATATCTCGGGTGCAATTACAGATAGCGCAATAATTCAAAGTGCATTGTCTGTAGGAGGACCTGGCGCACGAATCTGTGCAGCGGGAACGACCTCGGAACACCAGGGGCCGAGAAAACCACAGTCTCATGGGGCCGGACACTCAGGGTCAGTGAAAAATCCAATATATATCTGGTGATATCTCGGGTGCTATTACAGATAGCGCAATAAACCAAAGTGCATTGTCTGTAGGAGGCCCTGGCGCATAAATCAGTGCAGCGGGAACGACCTCGGACCACCAGGGGCCGAGACAACCACCGTCTCATGGGGCCGGACACTCATGGTCAGGGTAAAATCCAATATATATCGGGTGATATCTCGGGTGCTATTACATATAGCGCACTAAATCAAAGTGCAATGTCTGTAGGAAGCCCTGGCTCAGGAATCTGTGCAACGGGAACGACCTCGGACCACCAGGGGCCGAGACAACCACCGTCTCATGGGGCCGGACACTCATGGTCAGGGTAAAATCCAATATATATCTGGTGATATCTCGGGTGCTATTACAGATAGCGCAATAAATCAAAGTGCATTGTCTGTAGGAGGCCCTGGCGTATGAATCTGTGCAGCGGGAACGACCTCGGACCACCAGGGGCCGAGAAAACCACAGTCCCATGGGGCCGGACACTCAGGGTCAGTGAAAAATCCAATATATATCTGGTGATATCTCGGGTGCTATTACAGATAGCGCAATAAGCCAACGGGAATTATCTGCAGGAGGCCCTGGCGCATGCATCTGTGCAGCGGGAACGACCTAGGACCACCAGGGGCCGAGAAAACCACCGTCTCATGGGGCCGGACACTCAGGGTCAGTGAAAAATCCAATATATATCTGCTGATATCTCGGGTGCTATTACAGATAGCGCAATAAATCAAAGTGCATTGTCTGCAGGAGGCCCTGGCGCACGAATCTGTGCAGCGGGAACGACCTCGGACCACCAGGGGCCGAGAAAACCACCGTCTCATGGGGCCGGACACTCAGGGTCAGTGAAAAATCCAATATATATCTGCTGATATCTCGGGTGCTATTACAGAAAGCGCAATAAATGAAAGTGCATTGTCTGTAGGAGGCCGTGGCGCATGAATCTGTGCAGCGGGAACGACCTCGGACCACCAGGGGCCGTTAGAAAACCACAGTCTCATGGGGCCGGACACTCAGGGTCAGTGAAAAATCCAATATATATCTGGTGATATCTCGGGTGCAATTACAGATAGCGCAATAATTCAAAGTGCATTGTCTGTAGGAGGACCTGGCGCACGAATCTGTGCAGCGGGAACGACCTCGGACCACCAGGGGCCGAGAAAACCACAGTCTCATGGGGCCGGACACTCAGGGTCAGTGAAAAATCCAATATATATCTGGTGATATCTCGGGTGCTATTACAGATAGCGCAATAAACCAAAGTGCATTGTCTGTAGGAGGCCCTGGCGCATAAATCAGTGCAGCGGGAACGACCTCGGACCACCAGGGGCCGAGACAACCACCGTCTCATGGGGCCGGACACTCATGGTCAGGGTAAAATCCAATATATATCGGGTGATATCTCGGGTGCTATTACATATAGCGCACTAAATCAAAGTGCAATGTCTGTAGGAAGCCCTGGCTCAGGAATCTGTGCAACGGGAACGACCTCGGACCACCAGGGGCCGAGAAAACCACAGTCTCATGGGGCCGGACACTCAGGGTCAGTGAAAAATCCAATATATATCTGGTGATATCTCGGGTGCTATTAGAGATAGCGCAATAAACCAAAGTGAGATATCTGCAGGAGGCCCTGGCGCCTGAATCTGTGCAGCGGGTACGACCTTGGACCACCAGGGGCCGAAAAAACCACCGTCTCATGGGGCCGGACACTCAGGGTCAGGGGAAAATCCAGTATATATCTGGTGATATCTCGGGTGCTATTACAGATAGCGCAATAAATCAAAGTGCATTGTCTGTAGGAGGCCCTGGCGCACGAATCTGTGCAGCGGGAACGACCTAGGACCACCAGGGGCCGAGAAAACCACCGTCTCATGGGGCCGGACACTCAGGGTAAGGGAAAAATCCAATATATATCTGGTGATATCTCGGGTGCAATTACAGATAGCGCAATAATTCAAAGTGCATTGTCTGTAGGAGGACCTGGCGCACGAATCTGTGCAGCGGGAACGACCTCGGACCACCAGGGGCCGAGAAAACCACCGTCTCATGGGGCCGGACACTCAGGGTCAGTGAAAAATCCAATATATATCTGGTGATATCTCGGGTGCTATTACAGATAGCGCAATAAGCCAACGGGAATTATCTGCAGGAGGCCCTGGCGCATGCATCTGTGCAGCGGGAACGACCTAGGACCACCAGGGGCCGAGAAAACCACCGTCTCATGGGGCCGGACACTCAGGATCAGGGAAAAATCCAATATATATCTGGTGATATCTCGGGTGCTATTAGAGATAGCGCAATAAACCAAAGTGATGTATCTGCAGGAGGCCCTGGCGCCTGAATCTGTGCAGCGGGAACGACCTCGGACCACCAGGGGCCGAGAAAACCACCGTCTCATGGGGACGGACACTCAGGGTCAGTGAAAAATCCAATATATATCTGGTGATATCTCGGGTGCTAATACAGATAGCGCAATAAATCAAAGTGCATTGTCTGTAGGAGGCCCTGGCGCACGAATCTGTGCAGCGGGAACGACCTAGGACCACCAGGGGCCGAGAAAACCACCGTCTCATGGGGCCGGACACTCAGGGTAAGGGAAAAATCCAATATATATCTGGTGATATCTCGGGTGCAATTACAGATAGCGCAATAATTCAAAGTGCATTGTCTGTAGGAGGACCTGGCGCACGAATCTGTGCAGCGGGAACGACCTCGGACCACCAGGGGCCGAGAAAACCACCGTCTCATGGGGCCGGACACTCAGGGTCAGTGAAAAATCCAATATATATCTGGTGATATCTCGGGTGCTATTACAGATAGCGCAATAAATCAAAGTGCATTGTCTGCAGGAGGCCCTGGCGCACGAATCTGTTCAGCGGGAACGACCTCGGACCACCAGGGGCCGAGAAAACCACCGTCTCATGGGGACGGACACTCAGGGTCAGTGAAAAATCCAATATATATCTGGTGATATCTCGGGTGCTAATACAGATAGCGCAATAAATGAAAGTGCATTGTCTGTAGGAGGCCGTGGCGCATGAATCTGTGCAGAGGGAACGACCTCGGAGCACCATCGGCAGAGAAAACCACAGTCTCATAGGGCCGGACACTCAGGGTCAGGGGAAAATCCAATATATATCTGGTGATATCTCGGGTGCTATTAGAGATAGCGCAATAAACCAAAGTGAATTATCTGCAGGAGGCCCTGGCGCATGAATCTGTGGAACCGGAACGACCTCGGACCACCAGGGGCCGAGTAAACCACAGTCTCATGGGGCCGGACACTCAGGGTCAGGGGAAAATCCAATATATATCTGGTGATATCTCGGGTACTATTAGAGATAGCGCAGTAAACCAAAGTGAATTATCTGCAGGAGGCACTGGCGCATGAATCTGTGCAGCGGGAACGTCCTCGGACCTCCAGGGGCCGAGACAACCACCGTCTCATGGGGCCGGACACTCAGGGTCAGGGTAAAATCCAATATATATCTGGTGATATCTCTGGTGCTATTACAGATAGCGCAATAAATCAAAGTGCATTGTCTGTAGGAGGCCGTGGCGCATGAATCTGTGCAGCGGGAACGACCTCGGACCACCAGGGTCCGAGAAAATTACAGTCTCATGGGGCCGGACACTCAGGGTCAGGGGAAAATCTAATATATATCTGGTGATATCTCGGGTGCTATTAGAGACAGCGCAATAAACCAAAGTGAATTATCTGCAGGAGGCCCAGGCGCATGAATCAGTGCAACGGGAACGACCGCGGACCACCAGGGGCCGAGAAAACCACCGTCTCATGGGGCCGGACACTCAGGGTCAGTGAAAAATCCAATATATATCTGGTGATATCTCGGGTGCTAATACAGATAGCGCAATAAATCAAAGTGCATTGTCTGTAGGAGGCCCTGGCGCACGAATCTGTGCAGCGGGAACGACCTAGGACCACCAGGGGCCGAGAAAACCACCGTCTCATGGGGCCGGACACTCAGGGTAAGGGAAAAATCCAATATATATCTGGTGATATCTCGGGTGCAATTACAGATAGCGCAATAATTCAAAGTGCATTGTCTGTAGGAGGACCTGGCGCACGAATCTGTGCAGCGGGAACGACCTCGGACCACCAGGGGCCGAGAAAACCACCGTCTCATGGGGCCGGACACTCAGGGTCAGTGAAAAATCCAATATATATCTGGTGATATCTCGGGTGCTATTACAGATAGCGCAATAAATCAAAGTGCATTGTCTGCAGGAGGCCCTGGCGCACGAATCTGTTCAGCGGGAACGACCTCGGACCACCAGGGGCCGAGAAAACCACCGTCTCATGGGGACGGACACTCAGGGTCAGTGAAAAATCCAATATATATCTGGTGATATCTCGGGTGCTAATACAGATAGCGCAATAAATGAAAGTGCATTGTCTGTAGGAGGCCGTGGCGCATGAATCTGTGCAGAGGGAACGACCTCGGAGCACCATCGGCAGAGAAAACCACAGTCTCATAGGGCCGGACACTCAGGGTCAGGGGAAAATCCAATATATATCTGGTGATATCTCGGGTGCTATTAGAGATAGCGCAATAAACCAAAGTGAATTATCTGCAGGAGGCCCTGGCGCATGAATCTGTGGAACCGGAACGACCTCGGACCACCAGGGGCCGAGTAAACCACAGTCTCATGGGGCCGGACACTCAGGGTCAGGGGAAAATCCAATATATATCTGGTGATATCTCGGGTACTATTAGAGATAGCGCAGTAAACCAAAGTGAATTATCTGCAGGAGGCACTGGCGCATGAATCTGTGCAGCGGGAACGTCCTCGGACCTCCAGGGGCCGAGACAACCACCGTCTCATGGGGCCGGACACTCAGGGTCAGGGTAAAATCCAATATATATCTGGTGATATCTCTGGTGCTATTACAGATAGCGCAATAAATCAAAGTGCATTGTCTGTAGGAGGCCGTGGCGCATGAATCTGTGCAGCGGGAACGACCTCGGACCACCAGGGTCCGAGAAAATTACAGTCTCATGGGGCCGGACACTCAGGGTCAGGGGAAAATCTAATATATATCTGGTGATATCTCGGGTGCTATTAGAGACAGCGCAATAAACCAAAGTGAATTATCTGCAGGAGGCCCAGGCGCATGAATCAGTGCAACGGGAACGACCGCGGACCGCCAGGGGCCGAGAAAACCACCGTCTCATGGGGCCGGACACTCAGGGTCAGTGAAAAATCCAATATATATCTGGTGATATCTCGGGTGCTAATACAGATAGCGCAATAAATGAAAGTGCATTGTCTGTAGGAGGCCGTGGCGCATGAATCTGTGCAGCGGGAACGACCTCGGACCACCAGGGGCCGAGAAAACCACAGTCTCATGGGGCCGGACACTCAGGGTCAGGGAAAAATCCAATATATATCTGGTGATATCTCGGGTGCTATTAGAGATAGCGCAATAAACCAAAGTGAGTTATCTGCAGGAGGCCCTGGCGCCTGAATCTGTGCAGCGGGAACGACCTCGGAGCACCTGGGACCGAAAAAACCACAGTCTCATGGGGCCGGACACTCATGGTCAGGGGAAAATCCAATATATATCTGGTGATATCTCGGGTGCTAGTAGAGATAGCGCAATAAACCAAAGTGAATTATCTGCAGGAGGCCCTGGCGCATGAATCTGTGCAACGGGAACGACCTCGGACCACCAGGGGCCGAGAAAACCACAGTCTCATGGGGCCGGACACTCAGGGTCAGGGAAAAATCCAATATATATCTGGTGATATCTCGGGTGCTATTAGAGATAGCGCAATAAACCAAAGTGAATTATCTTCAGGAGGCCCTGGCGCATGCATCTGTGCAGCGGGAACGACCTCCGACCACCAGGGGCGGAGACAACCACCGTCCCATCGGGCCGGACACTCAGGGTTAGGGAAAAATCCAGTATATATCTGGTGATATCTCGGGTGCTATTGGAGATAGCGCAATATACGAAAGTGAATTATCTGCAGGAGGCCCTGGCGCATGAATCGGGGCAGCGGGAACGACCTCGGACCACCAGGGGCCGAGGAAACCACAGTCTAATGGGGCCGGACACTCAGGGTCAGGGGAAAATCCAATATATATCTGGTGATATCTCGGGTCCTATTAGATACAGCGCAATAAACCAATGTGAATTATCTGTAAGAGGCCCTGGCGCATGCATCTGAGCAGCGGGAACGACCTCGGACCACCAGGGGCCGAGAAAACTACAGTCTCATGGGGCCGGACACTCAGGGTCTGGGGAAAATCCAATATATATCTGGTGATATCTCGGCCCCTATTACAGATAGCGAAATAAATAAAAGTGCATTGTCTGTAGGAGGCCCTGGCGCATGGGTCTGTGCAGCGGGAACGACCTCGGACCACCAGGGGCCGAGGAAACCACAGTCTCATGGGGCCGGACACACAGGGTGAGGGGAAAATCCAATATATATCTGGTGATATCTCGGGTGCTATTAGAGATAGCGCAATAAACCAAAGTGAATTATCTGCAGGAGGCCCTGGCGCATGAATCTGTGCTACGGGAACGACGTCAGACCACCAGCGGCCGAGAAAACGACAGTCTGAAGGGGCCGGACACTCAGGGTCAGGGGAAAATCCAATATATATCTGGTGATATCTCGGGTGCTATTACAGATAGCGCAATAAATCAAAGTGCATTGTCTGTAGGAGGCACTGGCGCATAAATGTAGCCAGCGGGAACGACCTCGGACCACCAGGGGCCGAGAAAACCGCCGTCTCATGGGGCCGGACACTCATGGTCAGGGGAAAATCCAATATTTATCTGGTGATATCTCGGGTGCTATTACAGATAGCGCAATAAATCAAAGTGCACTGTCTGTAGGAGGCCCTGGCGCACGAATCTGTGCAGCGGGAACGCCCGCGGACCACCAGGGTCCGAGGAAATCACAGTCTCATGGGGCCGGACACTCAGGGTCAGTGGAAAATCCAATATATATCTGGTGATATCTCGGGTGCTATTAGAGATAGCGCAATAAGTCAAAGTGCATTGTCTGTAGGAGACCCTGGCGCATGAATCTGTGCAGCGGGATCGACCTCGGACCACCAGGGGCCGAGAAAACCACCGTCTCATGGGGCTGGACACTCAGGGTGAGGGAAATATCCAATATATGTCTGGTGATATCTCGGGTGCTATTACATATAGCGCAATAAATCAAAGTGCACTGTCTGTAGGAGGACCTGTTGCATGAATCTGTGCAGCGGGAACAACCTCGGACCACCCGGGGCCTAGAAAACCACAGTCTCATGTGGCCGGACACTCAGGGTCAGGGGAAAATCCAATATATATCTGGTGATATCTCGGGTGCTATTAGAGATAGCGCCATAAACCAAAGTGAATTATCTGCAGGAGGCCCTGGCGCATGAAACTGTTTAACGGGAACGACCTCGGACCACCAGGGGCCGAGAAAACCACAGTCTCATGGGGCAAGACACTCAGGGTCAGGGGAAAATCCAATATATATCTGGTGATATCTCGGGTGCTATTACAGATGGCGCAATAAATCAAAGTGCATTGTCTGTAGGAGGCCCTGGCGCATGAATCTGTGCAGCAAGAACGACCTCGGACCACCAGGGGCGAGACAACCACCGTCTCATGGGGCCGGACACTCAGGGTCAGGGAAAAATCCAATATATATCCGGTGAATTCTCGGGACCTATTACAGATAGCGCAATAAATCAAAGTGCATGACCTGTAGGAGTCCCTGGCGCATGAATCTGTGCAGCGGGGACGACCTCTCACCACCAGGGGCCGAGAAAACCACCGACACATGGGGCCGGACTCTCAGGGTCATGTAAAAATCCAGCATATATCTGGTGATATCTCGGTTGCTATTAGTGATAGCGCAATAAACCAAAGTGAATTGTCTGCAAGAGGCCCTGGTGCATGAATCTGTGCAGCGGGAACGACCTCGGACCACCAGGGGCCGAGTAAACCACAGTCTCATGGGGCCGGACACTCAGGGTCAGGGGAAAATCCAATATATATCTGGTGATATCTCGGGTGCTATTAGAGATAGCGCAATAAACCAAAGTGCATTGTCTGCAGGAAGCCCTGGCGCATGATTCTGTGCAGCGGGAACGACCACGGACCACCAGGGGCCGAGAAAATCACCGTCTCATGGGGCCGGACTATAAGGGTCAGGGAAAAACCCAATATATATCTGGTGATATCTCGGGTGCTATTAGAGATAGCGCAATAAGCCAACGGGAATTATCTGCAGGAGGCCCTGACGCATGCATCTGTGCAGCGGGAACGACCTCCGACCACCAGGGGCCGAGACAACCACCGTCCCATCGGGCCGGACACTCAGGGTTAGGGAAAAATCCAGTATATATCTGGTGATATCTCGGGTGCTATTGGAGATAGCGCAATATACGAAAGTGAATTATCTGCAGGAGGCCCTGGCGCATGAATCGGGGCAGCGGGAACGACCTCGGACCACCAGGGGCCGAGGAAACCACAGTCTCATGGGGCCGGACAATCAGGGTCAGGGGAAAATCCAATATATATCTGATGATATCTCGGGTGCTATTACAGATAGTGCAATAAACCAAAGTGAATTATCTATAGGAGGCCCTGGCGCATGAATCTGTGCAGCGGGAACGACCTCGGAGCACCAGGGGCCGAGAAAACCACCGACACATGGGGCCGGACTGTCAGTGTCAGGGAAAAATCCAATATATATCTGGTGTTATCGCGGGTGCTATTACAGATAGCGCAATAAACCAAAGTGAATTATCTGCAGGAGGCCCTGGCGCATGAATCTGGGCAGCGGGAACGACCTCGGACCACCAGGGGCCGAGAAAACCACAGTCTCATGGGGCCGGACACTCAGGGTCAGGGGAAAATCCAATATATATCTGGTGTTATCTCGGGTGCTATTACAGATAGCGCAATAAATCAAAGTGCATTGTCTGTAGGAGGCCCTGGCGCATGAATCTGTGCAGCGGGAACCACCTCGGACCACCAGGGTCCGAGAAAATCACAGTCTCATGGGGCCGGACACTCAGGGTCAGTGGAAAATCCAATATATATCTGGTGATATCTCGGGTGCTATTAGAGATAGCGCAATAAACCAAAGTGAATTGTCTGCAGGAGGCCCTGGCGCATGAATCTGTGCAACGGGAACGACCTCGGACAACCAGGGGCCGAGTAAACCACAGTCTCATGGGGCCGGACACTCAAGGTCAGGGGAAAATCAAATATATATCTGGTGATATCTCGGGTGCTATTAGAGATACCGCAATAAACCAACGTGAATTATCTGCAGGCGGCCCTGTCGCATGTATCTGTGCAGCGGGAACGATCTCGGACCAACAGGGGCCAAGAAAACCACCGACACATGGGATCGCACTCCCAAGGTCATGTAAAAACCCAGGATGTATCTGATGATATCTCGGGTGCTATTAGAGTTAGCGCAATAAATCAATGTGCATTGTCTGTAGGAGGCACTGGCGAATGAATCTGTGCAGCAGGAACGACCTCGGACCACCAGGGGCCGAGAAAATTACAGATATTCGGAATCCGTCACCCATGGTCATGTAAAAATCCAGCATATATCTGGTGATATCTCGGGTGCTATTACAGATAGCGCAATAAACCAAAGTGCTTTGTCTGCGGGAGGCCCTGTCGCATGAATCTGTGCAGCGGCAACGACGTCGGACAACCAGGGGCCGAGTAAACCACAGTCTCATGGGGCCGGCCACTCAGGGTCAGGGGAAAATCCAATATATATCTGGTGATATCTCGGGTGCTATTAGAGATAGCGCAATAAGCCAAAGGGAATTAACTGCAGGAGGCCCTGGCGCATGCATCTGTGCAGCGGGAACGACCTAGGACCACCAGGGGCCGAGAAAACCACCGTCTCATGGGGCCGGACACTCAGGGTCAGGGAAAAATCCAATATATATCTGGTGATATCTAGGGTGCTATTAGAGATAGCGCAATAAAACAAAGTGAGATATCTGCAGGAGGCCCTGGTGCCTGAATCTGTGCAGCGGGAACGACCTCGGACCACCAGGGGCCGAGAAAACCACAGTCTCATGGGGCCGGACACTCAGGGTCAGTGAAAAATCCAATATATATCTGGTGATATCTCGGGTGCTATTACAGATAGCGCAATAAATCAAAGTACATTGTCTGTGGGAGGCCGTGGCGCATGAATCTGGGCAGCGGGAACGACCTCGGACCACCAGGGGCCGAGAAGACCACCGTCTCATGGGGCCGGCCACTCAGGGTCAGGGGAAAATCCAATATATATCTGGTGATATCTCGGGTGCTATTAGAGATAGCGCAGTAAGCCAAAGGGAATTAACTGCAGGAGGCCCTGGCGCATGCATCTGTGCAGCGGGAACGACCTAGGACCACCAGGGACCGAGAAAACCACCGTCTCATGGGGCCGGACACTCAGGGTCAGTGAAAAATCCAATATATATCGGGTGATATCTCGGGTGCTATTACACATAGCGCAATAAATCAAAGTGCATTGTCTGTAGGAGGCCCTGGCGCATGAATCAGTGCAGCGGGAACGACCTCGGACCACCAGGGGCCGAGACAACCACCGTCTCATGGGGCCGGACACTCATGGTCAGGGTAAAATCCAATATATATCGGGTGATATCTCGGGTGCTATTACATATAGCGCACTAAATCAAAGTGCAATGTCTGTAGGAAGCCCTGGCTCAGGAATCTGTGCAACGGGAACGACCTCGGACCACCAGGGGCCGAGAAAACCACCGTCTCATGGGGCCGGACACTCAGGGTCAGTGAGAAATCCAATATATATCTGGTGATATCTCGGGTGCTATTACAGATAGCGCAATAAATCAAAGTGCATTGTCTGTAGGAGGCCCTGGCGTATGAATCTGTGCAGCGGGAACGACCTCGGACCACCAGGGGCCGAGAAAACCACAGTCCCATGGGGCCGGACACTCAGGGTCAGTGAAAAATCCAATATATATCTGGTGATATCTCGGGTGCTATTACAGATAGCGCAATAAGCCAACGGGAATTATCTGCAGGAGGCCCTGGCGCATGCATCTGTGCAGCGGGAACGACCTAGGACCACCAGGGGCCGAGAAAACCACAGTCTCATGGGGCCGGACACTCAGGGTCAGTGAAAAATCCAATATATATCTGGTGATATCTCGGGTGCAATTACAGATAGCGCAATAATTCAAAGTGCATTGTCTGTAGGAGGACCTGGCGCACGAATCTGTGCAGCGGGAACGACCTCGGACCACCAGGGGCCGAGAAAACCACAGTCTCATGGGGCCGGACACTCAGGGTCAGTGAAAAATCCAATATATATCTGGTGATATCTCGGGTGCTATTACAGATAGCGCAATAAACCAAAGTGCATTGTCTGTAGGAGGCCCTGGCGCATAAATCAGTGCAGCGGGAACGACCTCGGACCACCAGGGGCCGAGACAACCACCGTCTCATGGGGCCGGACACTCATGGTCAGGGTAAAATCCAATATATATCGGGTGATATCTCGGGTGCTATTACATATAGCGCACTAAATCAAAGTGCAATGTCTGTAGGAAGCCCTGGCTCAGGAATCTGTGCAACGGGAACGACCTCGGACCACCAGGGGCCGAGAAAACCACCGTCTCATGGGGCCGGACACTCAGGGTCAGTGAAAAATCCAATATATATCTGGTGATATCTCGGGTGCTATTACAGATAGCGCAATAAATCAAAGTGCATTGTCTGTAGGAGGCCCTGGCGTATGAATCTGTGCAGCGGGAACGACCTCGGACCACCAGGGGCCGAGAAAACCACAGTCCCATGGGGCCGGACACTCAGGGTCAGTGAAAAATCCAATATATATCTGGTGATATCTCGGGTGCTATTACAGATAGCGCAATAAGCCAACGGGAATTATCTGCAGGAGGCCCTGGCGCATGCATCTGTGCAGCGGGAACGACCTAGGACCACCAGGGGCCGAGAAAACCACCGTCTCATGGGGCCGGACACTCAGGGTCAGTGAAAAATCCAATATATATCTGCTGATATCTCGGGTGCTATTACAGATAGCGCAATAAATCAAAGTGCATTGTCTGCAGGAGGCCCTGGCGCACGAATCTGTGCAGCGGGAACGACCTCGGACCACCAGGGGCCGAGAAAACCACCGTCTCATGGGGCCGGACACTCAGGGTCAGTGAAAAATCCAATATATATCTGCTGATATCTCGGGTGCTATTACAGAAAGCGCAATAAATGAAAGTGCATTGTCTGTAGGAGGCCGTGGCGCATGAATCTGTGCAGCGGGAACGACCTCGGACCACCAGGGGCCGTTAGAAAACCACAGTCTCATGGGGCCGGACACTCAGGGTCAGTGAAAAATCCAATATATATCTGGTGATATCTCGGGTGCAATTACAGATAGCGCAATAATTCAAAGTGCATTGTCTGTAGGAGGACCTGGCGCACGAATCTGTGCAGCGGGAACGACCTCGGACCACCAGGGGCCGAGAAAACCACAGTCTCATGGGGCCGGACACTCAGGGTCAGTGAAAAATCCAATATATATCTGGTGATATCTCGGGTGCTATTACAGATAGCGCAATAAACCAAAGTGCATTGTCTGTAGGAGGCCCTGGCGCATAAATCAGTGCAGCGGGAACGACCTCGGACCACCAGGGGCCGAGACAACCACCGTCTCATGGGGCCGGACACTCATGGTCAGGGTAAAATCCAATATATATCGGGTGATATCTCGGGTGCTATTACATATAGCGCACTAAATCAAAGTGCAATGTCTGTAGGAAGCCCTGGCTCAGGAATCTGTGCAACGGGAACGACCTCGGACCACCAGGGGCCGAGAAAACCACAGTCTCATGGGGCCGGACACTCAGGGTCAGTGAAAAATCCAATATATATCTGGTGATATCTCGGGTGCTATTACAGATAGCGCAATAAATCAAAGTGCATTGTCTGTAGGAGGCCCTGGCGCACGAATATGTGCAGCGGGAACGACCTGGGACCACCAGGGGCCGAGAAAACCACCGTCTCATGGTGCCGGACTCTCAGGGTCAGTGAAAAATCCAATATATATCTGGTGATATCTCGGGTGCTATTAGAGATAGCGCAATAAACCAAAGTGAGATATCTGCAGGAGGCCCTGGCGCCTGAATCTGTGCAGCGGGAACGACCTCGGACCACCAGGGGCCGAAAAAACCACCGTCTCATGGGGCCGGACACTCAGGGTCAGGGGAAAATCCAATATATATCTGGTGATATCTCGGGTGCTATTACAGATAGCGCAATAAATCAAAGTGCATTGTCTGTAGGAGGCCCTGGCGCACGAATCTGTGCAGCGGGAACGACCTAGGACCACCAGGGGCCGAGAAAACCACCGTCTCATGGGGCCGGACACTCAGGGTAAGGGAAAAATCCAATATATATCTGGTGATATCTCGGGTGCAATTACAGATAGCGCAATAATTCAAAGTGCATTGTCTGTAGGAGGACCTGGCGCACGAATCTGTGCAGCGGGAACGACCTCGGACCACCAGGGGCCGAGAAAACCACCGTCTCATGGGGCCGGACACTCAGGGTCAGTGAAAAATCCAATATATATCTGGTGATATCTCGGGTGCTATTACAGATAGCGCAATAAGCCAACGGGAATTATCTGCAGGAGGCCCTGGCGCATGCATCTGTGCAGCGGGAACGACCTAGGACCACCAGGGGCCGAGAAAACCACCGTCTCATGGGGCCGGACACTCAGGATCAGGGAAAAATCCAATATATCTGGTGATATCTCGGGTGCTATTAGAGATAGCGCAATAAACCAAAGTGAGGTATCTGCAGGAGGCCCTGGCGCCTGAATCTGTGCAGCGGGAACGACCTCGGACCACCAGGGGCCGAGAAAACCACCGTCTCATGGGGACGGACACTCAGGGTCAGTGAAAAATCCAATATATATCTGGTGATATCTCGGGAGCTAATACAGATAGCGCAATAAATCAAAGTGCATTGTCTGTAGGAGGACCTGGCGCACGAATCTGTGCAGCGGGAACGACCTCGGACCACCAGGGGCCGAGAAAACCACCGTCTCATGGGGCCGGACACTCAGGGTCAGTGAAAAATCCAATATATATCTGGTGATATCTCGGGTGCTATTACAGATAGCGCAATAAATCAAAGTGCATTGTCTGCAGGAGGCCCTGGCGCACGAATCTGTTCAGCGGGAACGACCTCGGACCACCAGGGGCCGAGAAAACCACCGTCTCATGGGGACGGACACTCAGGGTCAGTGAAAAATCCAATATATATCTGGTGATATCTCGGGTGCTAATACAGATAGCGCAATAAATGAAAGTGCATTGTCTGTAGGAGGCCGTGGCGCATGAATCTGTGCAGAGGGAACGACCTCGGAGCACCATCGGCAGAGAAAACCACAGTCTCATAGGGCCGGACACTCAGGGTCAGGGGAAAATCCAATATATATCTGGTGATATCTCGGGTGCTATTAGAGATAGCGCAATAAACCAAAGTGAATTATCTGCAGGAGGCCCTGGCGCATGAATCTGTGGAACCGGAACGACCTCGGACCACCAGGGGCCGAGTAAACCACAGTCTCATGGGGCCGGACACTCAGGGTCAGGGGAAAATCCAATCTATATCTGGTGATATCTCGGGTACTATTAGAGATAGCGCAGTAAACCAAAGTGAATTATCTGCAGGAGGCACTGGCGCATGAATCTGTGCAGCGGGAACGTCCTCGGACCTCCAGGGGCCGAGACAACCACCGTCTCATGGGGCCGGACACTCAGGGTCAGGGTAAAATCCAATATATATCTGGTGATATCTCTGGTGCTATTACAGATAGCGCAATAAATCAAAAGTGCATTGTCTGTAGGAGGCCGTGGCGCATGAATCTGTGCAGCGGGAACGACCTCGGACCACCAGGGTCCGAGAAAATTACAGTCTCATGGGGCCGGACACTCAGGGTCAGGGGAAAATCTAATATATATCTGGTGATATCTCGGGTGCTATTAGAGACAGCGCAATAAACCAAAGTGAATTATCTGCAGGAGGCCCAGGCGCATGAATCAGTGCAACGGGAACGACCACGGACCACCAGGGGCCGAGAAAACCACCGTCTCATGGGGCCGGACACTCAGGGTCAGTGAAAAATCCAATATATATCTGGTGATATCTAGGGTGCTAATACAGATAGCGCAATAAATCAAAAGTGCATTGTCTGTAGGAGGCCGTGGCGCATGAATCTGTGCAGCGGGAACGACCTCGGACCACCAGGGGCCGAGAAAACCACAGTCTCATGGGGCCGGACACTCAGGGTCAGGGAAAAATCCAATATATATCTGGTGATATCTCGGGTGCTATTAGAGATAGCGCAATAAACCAAAGTGAGTTATCTGCAGGAGGCCCTGGCGCCTGAATCTGTGCAGCGGGAACGACCTCGGAGCACCTGGGACCGAAAAAACCACAGTCTCATGGGGCCGGACACTCATGGTCAGGGGAAAATCCAATATATATCTGGTGATATCTCGGGTGCTAGTAGAGATAGCGCAATAAACCAAAGTGAATTATCTGCAGGAGGCCCTGGCGCATGAATCTGTGCAACGGGAACGACCTCGGACCACCAGGGGCCGAGAAAACCACAGTCTCATGGGGCCGGACACTCAGGGTCAGGGAAAAATCCAATATATATCTGGTGATATCTCGGGTGCTATTAGAGATAGCACAATAAACCAAAGTGAATTATCTTCAGGAGGCCCTGGCGCATGCATCTGTGCAGCGGGAACGACCTCCGACCACCAGGGGCCGAGACAACCACCGTCCCATCGGGCCGGACACTCAGGGTTAGGGAAAAATCCAGTATATATCTGGTGATATCTCGGGTGCTATTGGAGATAGCGCAATATACGAAAGTGAATTATCTGCAGGAGGCCCTGACGCATGAATCGGGGCAGCGGGAACGACCTCGGACCACCAGGGGCCGAGGAAACCACAGTCTAATGGGGCCGGACACTCAGGGTCAGGGGAAAATCCAATATATATCTGGTGATATCTCGGGTCCTATTAGATACAGCGCAATAAACCAATGTGAATTATCTGTAAGAGGCCCTGGCGCATGCATCTGAGCAGCGGGAACGACCTTGGACCACCAGGGGCCGAGAAAACTACAGTCTCATGGGGCCGGACACTCAGGGTCTGGGGAAAATCCAATATATATCTGGTGATATCTCGGCCCCTATTACAGATAGCGAAATAAATAAAAGTGCATTGTCTGTAGGAGGCCCTGGCGCATGGGTCTGTGCAGCGGGAACGACCTCGGACCA